>NC_056408.1:22744156-23048487 GCF_905147365.1 Aricia agestis | reverse complement strand
ATTTTTTTTAAATATTATTTTTCAGGTCTCTGGGCCACAAATACCACCCATTCGAGAACGATGAATTCTAGATGCTGAAGTATTTTCATACAGGAAATTAATATAGGAGTATAAGTGTTATTTCAAAAGAATAACAAGATCTTGAGCTAAACAAAATGCTCTATAAAATATCAGATTGCAAAAAATGACTGTGATTAAAGAAATAGATATGTTTTATAAAAAACGCATCTATATAGTGTAATAAATAATTACCTTACTAAGATTGTGTTTTTATTTTATGCACGCAAATTCGTCTTTCTTTAACCTTGGACTAAGTATGTAATTGGCATAATTACTCTTGTGTAACTTATTAAGTTGACCGTTCACAAGCGCAATCTGTATTTTCATGGCAAGGGAAATAACAAAACCAATTTAAATGGTAGAAGGCCACAAAATTACACAACGTACCAGATTATCTATGAATTTAATTACTTTTGTTACAATGCATAAAATATTAGTTCAGCTGTAGAACATGTTCAGTAGATACTCACAATGGCGCGCGACAATCGCTTGATTTAGTATCCTTACTTAAGTAACATCAGTCTGTAATACTTTCTCTATCACTATCGGTTTTACCGCTCTTTAGAGACACTGTAGACGACAGACTTTTAGTCGGTCGATAGTTTGACCAAGGGTTTAAGTGCGCACTGCGTACTGACACGAAAACCTTAAATGTGCGCACCCCCATGCCCCTCCAGAAGCGTTCGACAACTAAACCATCGGCCGACTAAGGGCCCATTCACACTGGAATGGCAGCGCAGCGGCGAGCATTTCCAGTGTCATATGATTTTGAACTTTATCTTCATTATTGTAATATATGTATCGCTTGAGAAACTTGGAAAGTCTCGTGATCGCGAATTCTCAAGCGACACATAATTACAATAATGAAGATAAAGTTTAAAATCATATGACACTGAAAATGCTCGCCGCTGCGCTGTCATTCCGGCGTGAATCGGCCCTAAGTCTGCAGTCTGCGGGGGCTCTTAGGCTGCTTGCACACCGACGACGGCGCCGCGAAAAAGCGAATACCCGAGCTACTGACTCACTTCAACTGGTAATGTGTTATGTTACATCTCGCTCTTTCCCTTTTTCGCGATTCACGGCGTCGAAATTGAAACGGCGCCGTTTCACGCGCCGTTTTACACGGCGTGTAAAACGGCGCCAGTCCCGCGACAATGTGGCATTCTTTTAAGTAAAAAAAAACATAAAATATCCCTTCATATAAATATTATCGTAGTCGCAATCATTGCTGATTAATAATTATAAAAATATTTAAATACAAGAATATACAAGTCCTTACGCGTAATCCCACTCGCGCATACATCACAATATGAGCAATAGATATTGCTTATACACCGCCCGGAGCCCCTACTCTAGTATAGTATATCGAGTACAACAACAAGGTATTTGTTTGAAAATAAAATTAACAAAATTTTTAAGGAATCGTTATCAACAACAAATTTAATATTTTTTTTTAGCTTACTGTTTTTATGACTACTCAGTAAATAACTCAAACAAACATTGACTCGACTAATACCAATATTAAATGCTTACACTAAGGTACTATCAGATAAATTCATGCATAGGCAGGTGGCGGACTTACTTTATTCGGTCGGATTATGAAACTTACGACTAATATTGACATAACTCGACCAAATAATGTAAGCGTGTCATTTGCCTTTACACAATTTTCTCTGATGCTATTTAAACACTATTTTCGAATACAAATTTATGATATAATTATAACGTATTTCAAAAATATTGAATTTTTTTCGACTTTGTCGCTAGTTGTGTGATAAACGTTGGCCCGCGTTAGGCCGGACATCGCGTAGTCTTACTTTTAAGCTCCTAACGAACTAACGGCTCAAGGTAAAACTAAAATACCTTCACGTTTCTCAGGAATGGAAATCGAGACTTCTAGTTTACAAGAATTTACAACGATGAATAGTATTATGTTGTTTTTTTCATTATGTCGTACAAACTGACAGACAAAATTTTCTTATAGCAATCGTCAAGGTTTCGACATATCATTGTTTATAAACAACAGTTAACAACACATTAAGTATATTTTTATAAAATTATTGTAATAACAATACTTTGAGTATTTCACTTTAGGAAACATGGTTATCTTACTAAAAATGAAGACAGTAAAATATTCTTATCAAAGTTTTACAAACTAGGTGTAGTTTAGATAAGTAACCACCAATTGACTATACTATATTTTCGCATTTAAATAAGAAGTTCCAAATCACCACATGAACAGGCCACATTTGAAGACTACACCTACAGAAAAAAAATCTTTGAAGTTTGGAAAGCGATGACAAACTTAACATTATAATAAGCCCCAATGACTAAAATGTGTATCCACATTATGTACACTACACAAACATAAGTAATAATTAATAAATAAATTGTGCTATAAACAAGTTCACCCACATAGCGCAATCTTCATATCCAACAATAGCTGCCGCTCAATCGAAAGTAAATACTGGGCTTGATTCTTATAAATCGAATGTCGTTTTGTTAGGAAGCTGTCTTAGGGCCTGATTACACCTACCGCATATAGTGGCGAGATAGTGCCCTCGGCCGAGCACATCCATAATAAACATAACGAATGCTCGGTAGGTGTAATGAGGTCCTCACTTGACACTTGCGCACAATATGTTGGCCCTCGTGCGAGATATCTTAAGATCGGAGCGACGTTCGAGGCATAAGTATCGAACCCATGACTTCAGCAAATAAAGTATTAAACCAACTATCATTCAGAAATAGAGGTCTACTAAATGTGCTACATACATAGAATGTAATATAGTTTTGGAGCCTGACCGGTCGACATTTCTGACCCTCATTACAACTGACATTATAAGAATGAAAAAAAAATATAAGCGGAATATTTTCAAAGATACTACCTAGTCGTGTTCGTTTCGTTTTTCAATGCACATTGCGCATGCGCAAAGTAAAAAAATTGTGTAAGTGTATGTCAGTGTGAGTGTCATGTTCTAAAATCTGACAGAAATTGTTAGTATTATAATGAACATGACACTCAATTATTATGAAGTTGACAGTCAGCTGCCAAACTGCGAAAAAATGAAACGAACACGGCTACTGGGTTAGATAGCTACTTGAAGCTACAAATATAATTATTATTATTATTATTAGGCCTCTCTGACTATTGCTATTAAAAATAAAAGCAATAAATTTTGTTTGATACTTAAACATTAAACATGGAATTTACATATTACCATGAGTTTTGTTCTCTTAAGCGCCTCATTTATAAATCGAGAAAAACTCAATCTTTCGTTAATTATTTACCTATTTAATATAGCCAATTATTAACACGGTAATAAATAATTAAAATATCGGAACGGTAACATTCTCGTTGGCAAACCTCGCAGAAGTCTGACCACGAGCCCAACACTAGCATTAAAACGTCCCTCACAGTTGAAAATGTCCCGCATTAACAACACACTCGCCGTTGACAATGTTGCTGAGCATCAACAAATATTCACAGTTGACAAAATTGCCAAGCATTAACACATATTCACTGTTAAAATTGTTGCTAAGCACAACAGGTATTCACTGTTGATAATGTTCCCGAGCTGAATCCCCCCACTATCGACAATGTTTTGACTTCTCACTGTACAAGTCTGTTGTGTGCGCCACTCACACACACACACACACACACGCAGCACTTTACTCTCCTTTTAATCTCTTGCTGAACTCCTCCTGCTGCAGCTGCCGCCACTCCGTCTTCGCCTTCATTCGTTTTAATTGTCCGTCCCTGAAAATTAAATTTTAAATATTGTTATTAGGCAGTGAGAAAAATAGTTTCACTCGTATTTCAAGCCGTCACTCAAAATATTTTATGAGATCAAATATTTATATTTATATCTGCTATCAGACAACTCTTAATTTTGTATTTTTATATTATAAAAAACCAGCATCTTTCTTTTCGGCATATCATGAGGTAAACTTTCATCTAACCACAAAATGAGTGTGAACTTTCTTCATTTAAAAATATGTGGTAAAACGTTAATTCTTTATGTATATGTGCTAAACTTCTATTGCTCATGAATATGGGAGAAAACTTTTATCCTTAAAAGCGACGGTAGTTGCTTTCCATCACTAGACCCGTTTGCTCGTCGTATATAAAAAAAAAAAATTCAAGGCACAATAATTATCTCACCACATAAGATCGACGAGACCGCCGCGGCGCGCGATGGCGGCCTTGACGCGGTTGGCGAAGTCGATGGCGGACTCGTGCGGCGCGCGCGTCATGGCGGGCAGGTACCACACGTCGCACACGATCGCCCACGAGCTCATCATGTTGAACAGGTAGTGCAGCATGCCGTACCGCGAGCTGTTCCAGAACGCGTCGCCGAAGCGCGCGTCGTACCTGTAAACATATTGCCACTGCTGCTCAGTCCTGGGTTATAGGCAGTTTAGGCCATGACCTATGGGCGGCAGCGTCCAAGTATGGCGGTAGAGTTCGTAAACAGAGGCGGCGGTCTATACTCATAAAAAATATAAATCCGGCCCTGCTGCTGTTTGAATGAAAATTGAGTTGCCTTGTTACGCTTTCACGTAATTATTAAACTTCGTTCTTACAAATAATATTATGAAAGGTAAATTAAGGCAAGAATAAAGATAAACGACAGGAAATATTTTAGCCCAATGTTCAATTCTGAGGTTTCTTTGGTGGGGGAGGAGTGAGCGGGGCGACACGTTATTGGAGTATCAGTAACCGAGTAGATATTATTATCGGATGATTGCGGTCAACAACGACAAGTTTTTTGGTATTTTTACTTTGGTTTTTTTTTTTATTGTTTATTGGTAGGTATTAAATTTTATTGTTGACCAAGTGATTTTAAAGTTGTGCGCGATCAATACTACCGATGCCGATCCTGTACCGATTTCGGTACAGGATCGGCGGTACAACGTTCACATGGTGTTACACTGCCGGGGGAGGGGGGAGGTGTACTGACTTGATGGCGACGGGGTAGATGGTGCCGCCGACCTCGAAGCTGCCCTTCTTGAACTGCATGACGGAGGTGTTGTTGATGCACGTGCCCTCCGGGAAGATCAGGATCGGCGGGTTGTCCGGCACGCTGATGTGCTCCTTCAGCCTGGACACACATAGTTCATGGTTAACAGATCATCAGTCATCAGTGATGACTGATGACTGATGACTGATGAAAAAATTACTTTTGTTGAAGCACTGATTAAAGAAGGCACGTGTTTCTCTACAAAACAATATCGTTTTCGTCTAAAATTATTTTTTTTCTGAGAAGCAGAAAAAAATAATTTTAGATATTTAAATCCATAGTACTGCGGCGAGTGGTTTTTAATTTTGTATACTTGATATAAGGAAATTGTAAAACACCGTATAGAGAGCACAAACTACGTGACTACTACTAATGTGAGAAAACTTACTAGGGTTGTTGAGGAAGTGATTATGAGGAAGAGGAGGAGGAAGAGGAATTGTCACGCGCAAATTTAGAGGATGCGGATGAGGAAGAGGATATTTTTTTGAGGAAGAGGATGCGGATGAGGAAGCGGAAGAGGAAGTACGTCCATATAGTACAGCGTCTCAATGTGGGCAATAACGCCCCCTTGTGGGCGCTGAATCTAAAGGGGGGTAGTGTGGGACTTAGAAAAAATGGCGGCGTTTTGTAGAGGCTGGGGGGGCTAATATTACCGACAAATTTGTGGCAAATGCCCTTTACTTTAAATTAGGAAAAGAAAGTAGGTGAACTGTGAAACAATGGGGGCGCTAAAAAATATTTGTTCTCGAAGTGGGCGATGGAGAAAAAAGGCTGGGGACACCTGATATAGCACTACACTTCGGTCTAATTTCGATTTTCGATAAAATAAATCAAATTATTAGATTATTCGCAATGCGTGCGTAGCTGCGTACACGCGTAAACAAAACAACGCTTGCTAATAGGTATTAGGTACCTATGTCAAATTAAAACAAACAAGCAAGGAACTGCGCGGGTGGCGAGAGGGGAGGTCTCGCTCGCCCGTTCGGTCCGGCAAACGCGCTCTGGCGTGTGCGTTGCCGATCGGATACGCGACGCGCATGCGCAGTGAAATTCCTCATAAATTCCTCTTAAATTTTGAGGAAGCGATAGCGGAAGAGGATTTTTGTATTTTTATTTATGAGGATGCGGTAACGGTTGAGGAACCCAAAATATTGCGGAACTTCCTCATTATGAGGAAGAGGAAGAGGAATCCTCAGCAACCCTAAAACTTACCTCCTAGCGACAGCATGTCTGTCCTTCACCTCGGACCTCTCGAACCAGATGTGGGGCGAAGCCCTAGCCAGCGCCCGCTGCAGCAGCCCCAGGAAACCATCGTGTCGTTGGCCGATCTAAAAACGATAGCATAATGTAATATACTGTTTAGGAGATGGAGCGAAAGACAAATACAATGATAGAATAGGCAGTACAGAATGTATACTCTGTTAAATTTCATCGAAACGTAAACAAACAGAATGAAATCAACTTAATTATTATTAATATTTGTGGCCTACTACCCTACTATTAAAACATCCACAACAAATAATCATACAAGGTATTTTTGTCTTTTGCTGGCATATTGGATTGTTCACTACATAAACTTCTTTATTGGGAGTAAGAGAATTACATTATACTATTTTCTTTATAAAATACCACTATAATTCTATAATTATTTATTGAACACTAAAATAAATGAAATTGGAAGCTGTGTAATATATTATCCTCTGTTTGTTGTTGTTTACGTTTAAATTAAATGGTATCTGAACGGTATGATGGGAAATGAACTGGCCTCCTTCACTATCAAACGAAGCGCAATTTTCACCGCAATGTGATGAGCCCCATGATAAGCTAAACTCACGTAAGTCACGTCCCATGCAATCAACATACACCCCAAACGGAACAACACAATACCCCTATACGCACTCGGTCAATCTTACCCCTCGTTCGGTTACATTGCTTTAATGTTGTAATTTCAATCGTTGACTTCGGTAGCCTGGTTGAGGAGAATTTGTTAGTTCTTGCGTTTCTAAAAGTTTGCGGCAGTAAAACGCTAAGATCAAAACTAAGAAAAGAAGAAAGTATTAGGTAATAGGCCAAGTGTGTGTTTTTGATGAGGTTTGATTATTCTCGTTAAAGTGGATTAGTAGTTAGGAGTTAGGACGAACTCATCAGTTTCGTTAATCACATCGTAACGAAACGAAAAGCGGAGCTTGGCGATATACAGGATGTAACAAAAGAAAGTGATAAAACTTAAGGGTGTGTATGTGTCCCTTATATAGAGTCCACTATAAAAGTAGCAGCATTGAAAGAGCAATTTTTCTATGCGATTTATTTGGGCAATCGCCGCAGGGTCAGGAATTTTTCCATACAAAAGTTGAAAAAAGTTACTATTTTAGCGCTGCTCGGCTGCAATTTTTACAGTGGACTCAATACAAGGGACTCATACACACCCTAAAGTATTATAACTTAGTTTCGTTACACCTTGTATAAAAGCAATTTTTAATGAAAAGGTCAACGCGTTCTATAAAAATTGCTTAACCAAGATTTTGTATCGTTCGTTAAAGTGGACCTCGCGGATCGGTGTTACTCTTTTGGTCATAAAAACTCACACTTGGGTTACAACCACTAGCGCTTACCAGCGAGTAGCACCTGTCGCACATGAGCACGAGCGCGTCGATGGGGCTGGTGTGGTTGGCGACGCAGATGCCGGACTCGGGGCGGTACTGCTCGCCGTGGTACGTGATCACCGCCGAGATGGACCGCGACAGGAAGTTGAAGCACGCCAGCGACACCGCCGTCACCAGCCGCCGCTTGCGCGCGCCGTCCGGCAGGCACCCCACCGCCGCCGTGCCCACCACCAGCCACCACACCTGCGGCAGGCCCACGTCAGCCCGGTCCCGGGTGAGGTCGGTGGACCCACACGAGGTCGGTGAACTCGTATGAGCCCCACACGAATGAGTACAGTGGACCCGTATGAGCCCGGTGGACTCGTATGGGCCCGGTGGACTCGTATGAGCCCGGCCCCGCCTGAGGTCGGCCCCCAACGAGTCCAGCGGACCCACACAAGCCAAATACACCCCGGCGAATGAGAACGGATGACCAGTGGATAAGCAGCGAACCCGAACGATCACACACATAGACTCCAGCGCACTCTATCAGCGGGGACAGCCCCTCGGTACCAGGGAGAAACAGATGTTGGCGCTCAGTATGCCGACGTCGATGGGGCTGGTGTGGTTGGCGACGCAGAACCCGTTGGCGGCCGGCATGTACTCCGTCTGGTGGAAGTTGGCGACGCACGAGATGCTCCTCATGATGGTGCGGAAGGACATCTTGTATGCGAGGGCGCCGAGCCAGCGCCGCACGCGCCCCGGCGGCAGCAGACCGATCATCGACATTACCACTACCATCATTAGAACCTGCCGTTGCCGGGGGGTTAGCGTTTGCTCTCAATTATTTATTAGCCTGCCTAGTTAGCACTTGGGGTTGCCAGGTTATTGCTATATTATGAACTAAACAATTTGCACAGTGGTCCATTACTTAACCGTTGACATATACCTATCAGAAACTTTGATCTACTGTTTTAATTCAATACTAGCTATTTGACCGAGCTTTGCTCGGTATTCGATAAAACACGAATCAAATGACATTTTCTAAAAATGATTCCTAGCTAGATCGATTTATCGCCCCCGAACCCCGCTATATACTAAATTTCATGAAAATCGTTGGAGCCGATTCCGAGATTCCAATTATTATATACAAGAATTGCTCGTTTAAAGATATAAGATGAATACAGCTTCGATCCAGCTTAGATATCAAATATCATAATCAAATTCTTATATAAGTTAAACGACGATATCATGCGGTAGACTGTAGAACTCACCCCGATGACGAAGACGAGTAACCGGAGCGGCAGCAGGAAGAAGTATCGCACCACGAACCCCATCATCCAGATTATCGTCAACCGCCATGTCAGGAACTCGTACTGCCTGAAGACATAATACTTAGGGGCTGTTTCACCACCTCCTGATAAGTGACGAATAGGCTATCCACCAATTAACTTGACAGATCGAGTATGGAGAATCTGTCAAAAAAGTTGTGAATAGCCCATTCGGCACTTTATCAGAAAGTGGTGAAACGGGCCCTTAAATTAATAATAAAGAAATGGATTCATAGGCAAATGGCGGCCTTGGTAATTTGAGCTCGGCCAGACCGATCACGAATTACATACATTGATTTGCCAATCCTGCCAAAAAACTTAGATTTGCCATCTAACTACAGATAGTTTTTTCCAATTTTACATCCTGATTTATTTATCCATTGGTACCGCAACTTTAAAGGTAGCTCGGCAAAAATGAAAGGGGAAGGTGCAATGTTTGAGTTTTAGGTTTCTTTGGTGGACACGCTATTGGTAAATAGTCAATCATAAGACGTTGTTATTGCTAGATCGTGATCAAACGATGATAATATATTGTTATGATAGGGTATCATACACAAACATAGATCAAGATAGATACCGCATGTGTATGTACTTCGCGTACTATATCGCGTTCCCAAACGACGAGCATTGCTCGTCTTTCGAAAGTCTGTTCTTTAATCGGCGATTGACGATAACGGTGGAGCCGTTAAATCGGAATTTAAAAATGCCTAAATGTCTAATTGTGCCGTATTGAGCTGTAGAAATTTGAATAGAAACGTTGGCCTAGATAATGGACACGTTTCTTAACATCGGTACGTCACAGTAAGTAGGAAAAAAGTGGTACGCTCGTTTTCATACAAATGGAGGGACATGAGGTATCTACCTCGATCTCTGTGGTATCATACCTATTAGTCCTGGTGAGCAGGTTCCAGCTGCGCAGCTCCTCGGCCTCGAACACGGAGGTGACCTGGTCCTCTATGATGCTCTCCATGCCCGCCTTCACCAGGTCCATGCAGTGGTGCAGGTGGAACTCCAGGTTGTGCTGGAAACAGTGAATGGTAGAGATTGAGATATTTTCAAAAACGTTGCGTCCTATACCTTATAGTTAAGGCATGCTGATGCAAAAACTGCCTCTGTTGTTTTTTTCAAATTGTATCTGAATTCAGAGTTTATTTTGCAGGGAAAAATTTAATATCAAAACAAAAAGTCACACTGGAAAAGTGTGAACAAACTGCAAATTTTATAAGTTGTATGCTGTGTAAATATTTTCAAATTTTAATTACTAAAGGTACGTTATATACGTATACGTTAAAATATTTAACAATAACATAAATTACTATAGACAGCATTTATGTGCACTTTACACGGTACTTAAGAAAATAACATTATGAGCTTAAGACGTTTATGGTCTGCCAGCTAACTGCTAAGCACTTGTAATATTATTACATTGTAAATACTTAACGTTATTTCATAAAATAAAGTATTTATGTTGGTAAAACTACCTATGAAAAATATTTGTGTATTTTTTTAATTTTAATGTAATTTTTTTCAACAGTGAAAATCATTAAATTTTATATATTATGATATCTTATATACACCTTGTTGTTGACGTGCATATATTGTATAATCTTAATGGTAGTTATTTATTTATATAAGATGTTTATTTAATTCTACATTGTCTTTCTTTAAAAAAATTTTACTAAAACTTTATAAGAGTTACTTTTCAAATCCCTCGCAAAGAAATCGCAAGCGCCATGGCATTTAGCGTTATGCGATGTCAAATCATTTTTATTTCTAGCCTTGCTGTTGAAAGTTACGCCTGTAGTACACCAACGCTGCGATTTGCGAAACGCGAAACAACTGCGAAACCTGTAATAGAGCGAGATGCAATATAAGGCATTGCCGTGTGGTGGATGAGACAGTAAATCGTTTTGCCGCTGTTTCGCGGTTCGCAGCGTCGGAGTACTAGAGGCGCTAAAACAGGGAGAGCGCCTACCTCGTTCTTGCCATTGTCCCCCCTGTGGGTGTGCGGCAGGCGCTCCTGGCTGGTGCTGCGCTTGTAGTTGAGCTCCGGCGTCGGGCCCAGGATCTCTTGACGCTCTATCACGCTGTTCTTGGTGCCTGCAACAACATTACACCATGATAATTATGTTTACTATAATTATTGTAAGTGTCGATTGCGAGTTTTTAACATTATAATATGTAAAGAAGTAGACTACATTTTGTATCATCATCATGGCCTTTACGTCTGTGTCAGACGATTTACGGCGTATTAGTCTGTGTTGCAGCTCTTTCATGGTTGTGCAAGCCGATGCGTGAGCGACATAGGCGACCACAGTAACGACAGGAGAAATTAGAGGTTGAAGGCACAGAACACGGACTTTGACTTTTCCCTGTTTTGGCTTTAAGAGCTGGGAACCAGGCATCATCGCAAAATTTGCTACCCTTCATTATCCGTTTGCGCCAATCTGTTGTTTTCCGCGAGCCTCTCCCAGTTTCGTAACTGGGAGAGGCTCGCGGAAAACAACAGATTGTCAATCAATTTCCCTTCCCGTTCCCTTCAGATGGCAACGGTAGCGGACCGCTACCGTTGCCATCACAATGCAGCTGAGTGATATCCTCGTCTATTAGCAGATCTGAAATAGCTGTTTTCGCAGTGCAGTACCTTGTTCAATCCATAAATTTGAAATATCATCGTATAATATTTAAATTCTATAATAATAATCTACTTTCTATAAATTGAAAACAATGATTAGATAGATAGAAAAGATTATTTGCATGATAAGTATTAGCGAGATTGGCCGGTTTGCTATAACTATACATTTACAGTCCAAAGTATTGCTAGAATCTAGATGTTGTCCGTAACATCGTTGCGTCGAAATTTAAAAACTATACATTTTTAGAGATAAAATCTATATCTAAATCTAAAGTATCTCTAAGCCCATCCAAATCAGCAGTACAACCTCCAAGAGATACCAGACATAATTTTCCATTTACAACATCAATAATAATATGGTTCCCTCACCATTGGTGCCGTTCTCCTTGACAATGGCGGAGGGTGGCTTGTCCGGCGGCGGCTCGTCCTCGTCCGAGCTGTCGTTTCGCTGCAGCTTCTTCGCCACCTCGATGTGCTGTCTGCCATACTGAAATATAAAAATAAATAAAACATTTTTACGGTGATGGAAAACATCGTGAGGAATCCCGCACGTGGTTGGTCCCAGACGAATTGACATGCCCCCGTAGACAAGTGGCAAAACCCTAACGCTAGCGCTAACGCAGAACGCTAAGGCTACAAAATGTATGGATTTGACATTAGTATTCGCTAGCGAAGCGATGACTTATGTCAAATTTTGTAGCGTTAGCGTTAGCCTTAGCGCTTTGCCACTTGTCTACAGGCCCTGTTCATTGTAGGAATAGGACTGTGTAGGACTAGTATGTGCTTGGGCAACCATACGGACATTTAAAAATCTTGTCCCAGGCACTACAGTATTTGACTTCGCTCTGAAAGTACTGTACATACCTAATCCACAACGGAAGCAAAAGGTCTTGTTTTGTATTTTATTAAACACACAAGGGACAAAACACAGCCCGAGTTAATAAAAGACAAAAGAACACAAAGTCGCTGATGAATAATGTGACACATTAATGATGAAGAAGTCTGTAAAAAAATCTGGAGAAGTGTGGGACCAGAGTGACTTTTAGGTCTTGCCCTAAGAAAGGGCATTTTGCATTTAAAGTCAGCAAAGTCTACACTCTCTATCAACTAACATTAGTTCTCAGAAGAAATTATTAGTCAGGCACTCCCACTGACCTCCATTATACAAGTACGCTGGACTTACGATACCCTTTGAAATTACTGCTGGTTTTGTACCTATTTGAAGCGGAATCAGCGCCCCCAATGCGGGGGAAGAGAATTAAATTTGACGTAAAAATGACGTCTGAAAGACGCCATATTGGCGCTGATAGCAGTAGTGGGAGTACTTGGAACTAATACTAATTTCTACAACCAATAGTGATTAAGCGGCCATTACTATTAGGGTCCCCGCAGACTTACAATTTAAAGTTGGCCGACTATCGTACAAACGTGTGTTTTGTAAACTTAAAGGGATTTTAAGTATTGGTGCTGCTTAGTATCATGTTGTGTGCACATATTTAGGAATATAGTCTAGTCGATAAGTTTTTAGTTTGTTAATGGCACTAATTTTGGCTGTATTCTGTTTTGTGTACCAAATAAAATAAATAAATAAATAAACCACACAAATAGACCAAGATAGAAACGCCATGTCACTTTTTTCATACCTACTGTGACGTCACAAGAGCGAATTTCGAATCATTTCCGCGCGTACGGGTTCTCCCATCACTAAAGCGCTCTTGTGACGTCACAGTTATAGGTATGAAAAAAGTGACACGCTCGTGTTCATACAAATTGGAGCGACATGGCGCTTCTATCTTGATCTATTTCTGTGGTTTGTACGATAGTCGGCCAACTGGAAATTGTAAGTCTGCGGGGACCCTAATACTTTATCTATGATAAGTCCAGCGTACTTGTATAATGGCGGTCAGTGCCCAGTGGGCACTCCTAAATATTAAATATTATTCATTTTCAATGTAGACATGTCGAAGAAACATACAACAGTAATATCGTTTTACCAAAATTCACTTTCTGTGTTACATAGTAACAACTATGTACTGTATAGTATATATACATACATTGTAGAGGTTTCGTTATTTACATAGTTATGTAAGCTGTGGATATTTACATAGGCGGGTAAACATCGTCTCAACCATAACCCTGATAGCTGATCTGCTTTAAAAGGTTAAACGATAAATCTATTTTAAATGACTTATCTCTACCTTCCTAGAAAATAAACAAGTCATAGATTTTGTATCGATCACGCATCTATAAGATTTTCAGAATGTTCTAGAATGTGGTAGACGATTTAGGTAACCTCAGAATTACATTTCAAAGTTTTCAGATTATGTAAATACTAACTAGTATAGTTCCCACTGTACTATGTAACAAAATAAGTCGAGTCATTAATCACTAGCTTAACGAGTACACACATTAGCATTTTAAAATTTAACGCATCAGAGTCCGCACTTGTAAACGTTTGTTTTTAAAACGTGACATACCTGGTAAGAGCGATTTCGAAACTTCTGTTTACATCAAACATAAGTTTTGCAAGAAATTCAATAAAACACCCTTAAGTTTCCAAAATGGTATCGAAACCGAGAGCCTCTTGGCCTGATTAGGCAATAACACAGCCACACCTTGTATCATTTTTTGCCCTTCTGGGTTGATTAAACACCTGAGTAACTGAACAGTCCACATTCTAGACCAGTGGTACTCTACCTTTTTTTATACGGGCCAAAAACACGACAAAGTCTTGGTGTCGCGGGCCACAACCATTTTTTTAGGGTTAAAATGATATAACGTCCTACAAAATTGGCTTTTTAGAAGTGGAAACATTTTCACGACTTTCACGGCAACTTTGCCACGACGCGACGCGACGGTTTAATTTCACGCGGGCCACTGATAAAGTCTCGGCGGGCCGCAGGTTGAGTATAGCTGGTATAAAGTATATATTACGGCTTTTTATTTTATTGTTATTTATGGTGAAAACCAGCAGCTCACTAACTTATAAAAGCAAAGAGCGTTTAACAAATAATAAATCCAATAACAGGTTTCCCATAATATAACTATGATGTATACCCAGTATACCAGCTCTTTACCAGCCTCTGATCAACCATAGTTAAAGTGTTCGTATACATATATGCATAATACATATTATGTTTTTTTTTGTGAATTTGCAAAGGCACAGAAAATGGAAAGACATCGCATTGACGCTAGATTTCAGAGGTTAGAGAAAAACCGTCGGTTTGAGTTCTAAGGTCTATATAGTAGATGCGTGTGCTTTTATGACTCATAAAAGGATAAGCATGAGGATAGTGCTCGCCCCTCATCAGACCAGTTGGACTTGGACCATGACGTAAACTATCACGACGACGTAACCGCGCGCACCGGCCGAGGTCGAGGTTCAAAGTTTGAACGTTTTGTCAACGCTGTTTACGGCTATGTGCTAAGTCCAAGACACGGCAGTTTGTATGAGGTATGTTTACAATGTAAATCCTATATATATCTGGCGAACTGATGGTATAGGTATCTAGTTCGGGACTAACTAAGCTAGCGAGGTTAGAAGAACCGACGCGCGACCGTAAAAAGATACGGCCGATTCCAGAAAATTCGGAACCAAAGAATTGTATGGCACTATTTGGCTCCGATTTTTCTGGAGCCTTCTGGGTTAATTCTATAAGTTGAGTTTGCAAACGGCAGTGCCTATTTCCTAACAACTCTTTGCTTATCCCTGTTACAAAGTTACAAGAATACTTAGCGCAAGTAGTAAAACGTTCTGTAGAGCGTTCCAGAAATCAGTGACAAATTGTGTTCGTGTCGCTAATATTACGGTAATCTCATAATCTCCATTACAGTAATCGGCCATTGAGGTAATATCGGTGGTTGCGACTGATACCGATATCAAACAAATTTATTTTTGCTTTTGCACGAAATATGGCCCAAGAAACACTTCTGTGGTTCTTGGGGCATAAAGATTCTTTAAGTTATGATCGGGATAAATAAGTCTGAGCCCCTAGCGGACACGTTTTTTGGCTTCTTTATAGAATCGCCGATTAAAATGTATGGAATCAACATAACATGAGCTGTAGAGTTCATATTAACGGACGCTTATAGAAAAAAAAACGGACGCTTATTTATATTAAATCGACGATCAAAAATGTTTGGAATTCGCTGCAAACATTTTTGATCGCCGATTCTATAAAGCGATCAAGAAATTGTGTTAGGGGTCAGAATTTTCAAATCTGGAACATAACTTAAAGAACCTTTATGCCCCCAACAAAAAGGCGATAAAGAAAACATGTTGGCTAAGCCCGCAGAACTGACCCTCGGGCCTCGAGTCTCGACCACATTTCCCTTTCTTCGCGTTTTCTAGGTGAAGTGAAATCAAGATAAGTGTTATTTATGTGCACCATGTTTACAAACACTGTACTAAAAATAATATATTACATCGTAATACGCAACAGAACCAGAAATACCGGGTTTTTTTTTACTTTCATTTTTATGAAGTTAAGTCGCAAAACTCGTGACGTCTAATTTATAACAGGACTTCGGACATGATTTGGACTACAGTCTACAAGTATTAGCACTTAGTAGGTCTTAACTTTAAAAGTTAAGCCCTACTAAGTACTAAGTGCTAACGCCGAGGAGGCAGGAGCTGGCGAATAGAACTGGATTAGTCCGCGAGAATAAAATTTACACAGTTGCTTAAAAAACTAGTATCAACTACTACTACTAAACTAATCCAGTTTTGTTTGAAAATGGACTTTTTCAAGCCTTTTTAACCGGTTTTGATTGAAAATATTAACAGGGATTGACGCAGATGGGTCAAGAAAAGACGATTAAAAAAAATCCTTTCGCACTCTGGTGGACTTGTCCGGTTTTGTTCGCCAACCACGCTCTTTTGTCGTGCATAGGCAACCATGATATTAGTATAGCTCAGCGGTTCTCCAACTTTTTTGGTGTCAAAACCCTTTTGATAAGCAACGTTTCTGAAGGAACCCCAACATAAAGGAAAAATTAAAGAAGTGGATATTCATTACCGATTTTGCGCTGAAGAACATTTCTTTGGCTGGCAATTTGCATTGTTTTTTAAAGTGACTGCCATGCTGGTTGTCTGATGACATTTCTGAAAGAGCTTCATGTACGGCTCGCGGAGCCCATATATGTATAAAGGCTTTGCGGAACTCCAGGACGCCGCGAAGCACACATTGAGAATGGCTGGTCTAGCTACATAATTCCTTATTTTGAAATTCATACAATAATAACATCTGGTGACCAGGCTTAGGCCCAAACATGTTATGAAATCATGATCAATGGAAAGACAAGTGACGAAAGTATTTCAAACGTGACAAGAAGCCTGTGAACAGCGTTAATCGATTGAACGAAAGAGCCGCTGGAAGTTAATCTACTTTTACGCATTTTAACCACGCGTTTACGTATTTTAGCGCTACTGCCTGTTTAAGCTAAGCTGGTCTTAAGGTGACGCCGCGTTAAAGTAAAAAACCGTGTTGGATATCTATGTGTTGGATGCCTAGTATTCCACCTGTAAACGTTGGTTTTGTCAGTTAATTGATAAATTAATTGATGTACAAATATCGATAAGACTCGCGACCTACATACCGACACCTTACACTCCAACCGAGAACAAGGCTTCGTTCATTCGTAAATCGATTTACCCGACGAATTCCGACAATTCGTGAAAATAATTAATTACCCTCAATTCTACCGCGCACAAACGGACTGGATCAATCAATGGACGAAGTTGCATTAATGCCTTACCTACGCCGCGCCGCATCTGATTTATTATTTTAACATCAAAAACTGATTTATTATTAGTCTGTATACGATAAGACTATATGGTGACTTTCTTTTATTAACAAACATCCGTAGACTTCCTTTCTTTTGAGTCGAGAGCGTATTGGAGGTTGGCGGTCAATTGTCTCCATACAAATTGTTTCAATGTGAGTGATGGTTCCTTATCGGGACCTTTGACTCCGGCAGACACAGTCCACAGAGCAGCCGCGTGACTCCTGACCATTTCACGTTAGCCAATTGGCCTTTACCCACATAATTGAAGATATAACCTGGGACCCGCTACATCATCCGGGTTCAGGACCCTCGATATGACATAGATTTAATAATATAAAGCTTTAGGGTAGCAGCCTCAACTAGTAGCTTGATAGTGCCAAGGTCCCACGGCAGGATGAAGGGCGTGGGGGAGCTTTGTCGGTAAACCTCCGGCCCACCGTGCGAGGAGTCCAACATACCCTTGCTGCCTTCTCCTGGTGGCGGTAGAGAATATTTGTAATCAAAAATTAAATGTCGATCTTTCAATAATACCTACATAATATGTAGATCAACATTTAATTTTTGATTAAAAATCCGACGAAGTGTGCGTGGGTCGAACTCGCACGAAACCAAGAGTTTGTTGTTATAGCGCAAATAAAAGTAAATTATCTGAGGCTGATTATTCACACAGACAGATACACGGACAGACTGTGTAGTTAGTGATCAAAAGGTCCTGATCCTGGGCCTTTTACCTTGGTACCTGGTACCACAGAATAGATAATAGTACAAGTACTGGTACAGAGTATTAAAATCTTTTATATTTCTTTAAAAAAAAAGTTCGCGCCAAATATGTAACATTTTTAAAATATTTTTCTATACATTTTAAGAATTTATGCTATAACCAAGTAGCAGTAGTTTGTACTCTGTAGTAATGACACAAAAACTTGAAAACTTGTCTGTTATTGTGTTTACTTGAGTCTGACAATTCAAACAAAGTAAACACAATGTAACAAGGACTTTGCGGCAAATCTTTTGTTATATTTTTAGATATTATTTGGTAACATATTATTACACCGATATGATTTGATACACTATCAGGTATTCACCAAGCTAACTAAAAACAAAAGAATCTTAGATTATGCAATTTACAAAGTGCACCATTCACCAGTTTTATATCCCATTACTACTAGCATATACAGTAAATAATCTGACATGTTGCACAAATAATAAAAGAAATATTATCAAACATAAAACAAAATTTTTTTGTTCACTGTTTATGCTGGTGCTGCACTCTAGCATGAAAACATTGTAGTAATAATATAATAACTGTAAAAACACTTTTATAATGGGTATAATATGCTTAAAATCATTTCAAGGATTTATATGCAGATAATATTAATCGTCAGCTCCAACTTTGATCCTATAATCTACAAATGAATCATGAAGGATCCCTTGTGTGTCGTAAACTGTAATCAATGAGAACAGCGGTGTTATCAAACAAGCACAATAAAAAACAAAATTCTTTTGTTTGCTGTAACATAAAGGATGGAACAAAGAATTTTTGATGTTTTGTTTTATTTTCTATGTCTATGCTTATATGCAATTAATGAAAGAAAAAACTTTATACGTGGGAGAGCCATGCTTCGGCACGAATGGGCCGGCTCGACCGGAGAAATACCACGTTCTCACAGAAAACAGGCGTGAAACAGCGATTGCGCTGTGTTTTTCCAAGTGAGTGAGTTTACCGGAGGCACAATCCCCTACCCTATTCCCTTCCCTACCCTCCCCTATTCCCTTTCCTTCCCTACCCTCCCCTATTCCCTCTTAAAAGGCCGGCAACGCAACTGCAGCTCTTCTGATGGGCGACGGAAGTTGCTTTCCATCAGGTGACCCGTTTGCTCGTTTGCCCCTTTATTTCATAAAAAAAAATGTACCAAAATACTTTTTTGCAATTCATACTAAAATTGTAAATTCATAGTCTGTCTGTTACCTCTTCTTGCTAAAACTTCTACATCATAAAGATACTTTGAGTCCCTGAAATGGACATTAGATAGTTTTTTAATAAAAATGTGAAACCTTTAACTATTATGCTGTCAATTATTGTTAGCAATAACAGTGATCTTGGCATGTGACATCCTATTTAAGCGATCAACGTCGATCGTGGAAAAACGAGACACAATAGAATTTCTATTGCGTCTCGGTCACCGGTGACCGTATGGGGCTTGATGAATTAATATAACATAATTATTATATTTTTCTTTAACTATTATTTTCTTTTTTTACTGTTAACAAAAGGAAAGAGTGAAGTATTTCATTAAATATATTGTTAATTGTAAATGCTTACTATTTGATATCAATGTGAAGATAATAATATTATTTGAGATATTTTTAAACATGATTATTGTGAAATTTTATCATAATTAATTATTGTGTCATTAAAATTTTAATCCATACTAATATTATAACCACGAAAGTGTGTCTGTCTGTTTGCCTGTCTGTTACCTCATCACGCTCGAGCTGCTGAACCGATTTTGGCATGGAGATACTTTGAGTCCCGAGAAAGGAAATAAGATCTAAGTTTTTATCCCGGAAAAATGTACGGTTCCCGCGCGATGAACTAATTTTGGTGCAACGAATTTGCGGGCGTCATCTAGTAAACAATAAATACCATCAAAGTTATTATTATCATCATACTTTTTTTTTAAGACGCCAACTTCTTCGAAATGAACATTTTCAAGACAATAGACAATATTCAGACAATTTTTATAATTTAATAAAAGGGATAGTGCCTTCTATTAAATTATAAAAAAAATAAGGAAAGGGATTTCAATTTCTAAGTTTAAGTCTATTTAAATAACAATTTGGGTTCTGTTGCCACTTTTAATTAATGTTTTATCATGATATCATAGAATTGAAAATTTATTTGCCCAAATGACGGCTATAAAGCTTGTTTGTGTCACTGTTATTGATAAATACACAAATGATAACAATCAGTTTTATCATAATCCATTTCATATCTTAAAAATAATGTAATAAAGAAATGTTGTCAAGCACAATTTTCAAATACTAATCATACGTATGCAATATTATCTAATTTAATGTTATTTTAGTATGACAGACCACACATAAAAAGAGGTTCCAAAATAACTGATTAATGAATTATTTGAATAGACGGTTATATATCAGTATTTTCTAGGTGTTCCATTAAAAGGTACCATACTCCTTATTTTGGAGGTAGGCCAAGGATAGAGCATCAAGAGTTTATTTAATAATAAATAATTTCAAAAAAAAAACAACACAAAGCATAAGAGTTGGTTGGAATGGTTGTATTTTCAGATCATTTTACTCTAAGGATTGTGTATTCATTGTAAATAAATCTAAAACTATTAGGTACAAGTTAACCAGGAGCTATTTAATACATGTGAATTGTTTGCAACATGCGAACTATTGGTGAATTTGTCCAAAGCATGGCCTAAACTTTTGGCTGGCTAAGCCGTCAACGAGACCATAATTTTGGATTTGTACCACGCAAACGTATAGAATCAATAATGAGTAATGAGCAACATTAAATAATATGCTAATAAACAATTACATACCTCAAATAATTTCAGCAGAATGTTCACGTACAGTCTTCTAACACCCAAGGACTTTCCGATGGAAGCCAAGAATATCACACATATTACTAGAAGCAGAACCGGCGTATACAGTATCGAAACCGCGACGGACACAAACGACAACATTAACGCCATATTGCTGACTGATTGACTGAAAAATACAAATTACACATCATTTTTTGAATGACTCGATTGAAAAATGGCTGAGCAGTGTGAACATGACGTACGTGACGTTTTCGTTTATAAAGCGTCAATGTCATCCGTCAAAACATTTTTTTATTGATCGCAATAAACTAAAGACGTAACGTAATATTATTTTCGTTCACAAAAGTTACACTATCTATTTGTTTAATATATTAGATAAGTAGGTTATTTTAAAACATTGGTTAAATAATGCAGTTGGAAGCTAATAATTGAATACTTTAATAATTTAATACTCAACAATAATCAAAAATTATTCAAGACAACAATGAACAAAATATGACTTGAGATTTGAGTCGTTTATTTCCTTTTACAAGACTACGAGAAAGAAATAGAAGATTTTAGTTTAACTAAATTTCCTCCGTAGAGGTTATGCTTCAAATTCATAACAATTGAATGAGGGATTTTCATTTTTATTTCTTTATTTTATTTTTAACAATCTTAACTAGATGCGTAAGGATAAACACTTTTAGATTTTATAATGGTTCCTCACCGATCTGAAATTATCTGCAGGTTGGCATCACTGACTACATATGGGTTGTGTTTCCAAAAATATCAGTGTACTGTCAAGTGTGACATAAATCAAAATATCTTAAACCCAAGCGTTCATTGGCTTAAGCTATTAGGCCAGTATACTGGTAACAGCTTAGGAACACGCTAACATAATAAAACTCATAGATTAAGTATTATAGTATAGACTATAGATGTAGTCTTAGCCCGTCATCGCATGGCTATTTTGTGCTTAATTTCATACAAGTAGTGTGCGTTTATTTTCTTGAATATTTCTATTTGTCGATTATTCCGAAGCACTTTAAGATACAGGAAAGAAAGTCAATTAGTTCATGATATCGATTTACTATAGTTCAAGTGATGAGAATCCGTAAACACACGTAAAAAGCTATGCAATTTTTATAGCCAAATTATTAATTGATGTGACATTTTTAGCCCTAATGCCTTATATAGCACGAATAAGGGATTAATAAACTTATAAATTATCTTTTTAGCTTACAAAAATACCGATTGAAAAGCCCAAAAAACGTTGTTCAAAACTTACGTATTTAATGTTAAATCCACGTGTTTGAGGCATTCTTTGGCCATTCTTATGGTTTATTATTTAGCGGAACCACAAAACTCAACAATATCTAGCATTAAATGTTCACTAAAAACCTTTAATAACACTTTTATTACATGAAATATGCCGACCGACTCCTTTATTATGTCCTAGTAAGTAGGACATAACATTACATGCTTATGACGCTTATATACCGATATAAGGCTCTCTCCAGTATATAGTACCTCAATGGTACTTTCGAGGGTCGACATATGCCGGCACTCGACTTATGGCGGCTCTCGACATAGGCGAACGCGTTGGCCAACGCGTCTGCAGACGCGTTGGCCCAATGTGTAGAACGGGCGTTCGCGCGTTGGCCGTAGGTATTTAGACGTTGGCCGACGCGCGAACGCCCGTTCTACACATTGGGCCAACGCGTCTGCCAACGCGTTGGCCAACGCGTTCCTCTATTGGCGGCTCTCGACATAGGCGAACGCGTTGGCCAACGCGTCTGCAGACGCGTTGGCCCAATGTGTAGAACGGGCGTTCGCGCGTTGGCCGTAGGTATTTAGACGTTGGCCAACGCGCGAACGCCCGTTCTACACATTGGGCCAACGCGTCTGCAGACGCGTTGGCCAACGCGTTCGCCTATTGGCGGCTCTCGACTAATGGCGGCTCTCGACATAGGCGAACGCGTTGGCCAACGCGTCTGCAGACGCGTTGGCCCAATGTGTAGAACGGGCGTTCGCGCGTTGGCCGTAGGTATTTAGACGTTGGCCAACGCGCGAACGCCCGTTCTACACATTGGGCCAACGCGTCTGCAGACGCGTTGGCCAACGCGTTCGCCTATGTCGAGAGCCGCCATATGTCGAGAGCCGCCATTAGTCGAGAGCCGGCATGAGTTGAATACAGATTAAAAAAAAGTTTGACATTAACTATTGAATTTGAAGCATAACCTCTACGGAGGAAATTTAGTTCGACTAAAATCTTCTATTTCTTTCTCGTAGTCTTGTAAAAGGAAATAAATATGTCCAACCTTCCTTACGGACCACCAGTAAAAGTATCACCATTGATCAGGGTAAATATTATGGGTTCCAAGGACTAGGACACATATTATGTAACAAGTGATTTAGTACTTAGTGCAAAAATTATTCAAAATATTGTACCAATTTTTATTTAAAAATGACGAGGAGTAGTGCCCTCGTATTTATTATCCAACCTTATTTATTGTGGTATTGATGTTGACCGCAATCGAAATTCCTGTAACTTTCAGTTCGGTCGTTGGTCCCTGCTGACAACTGGCATTCTGTATGGAGCCTACCACCAAAGTAGGCTTTCAAAGAAGGAGGCCAAACTGCGGGAAATCGAAGCCAAGGAGAAGGTGATCAGGGACGAGAAACTCAAGCAAGAGAAGGCACTTGCTGCTGCAGGTAATTGCATATTATAAGTTTATCTTTTTATTTTAATAAAATATAAAAATAACCACTATGTGGAAAAGACTTAAAGTGAACATTGTAGACACTTAATGATGACGACCTCTGTGGCTCAGTGGTGAGCGCGTTGGTAGCTCCAGCTGGGGGTTGCAGGTTCGAGTCCCGCCGACGGAACAAAAAGTTTTCAAAGTTCCTGGGTCATGGATGTGTATTAAATATGTGTATCATATAATAAAAATCTTAAATATATGTATAGTATAAAAGTATTAAATATATTTTTGTTGTCTGGTACCTGTAACACAAGGTACTTACCACAGGGCCAGACTGACGTGGTGTGAAGCGTCCATGGATATTATTATATTATATTATTATTACTTAATTTATTTTCTCCTTGAAACAACCATAGTTATTTTATTTCTACGTTAAAAGTTATTAATATGTTTGCGTTGTGTATCTGCATTTACCATAATTTACTTGATAAGTAATAATTAATTTAAAGTTGTTTTTACTATTTTGCAACATGAAATTAATACATTTTATTTTCTTTATTTTCAGCTGAACTTAAATCCCTAGAAGAAATGGTCACTGCCAAGAAGTAGAAGATTAGCCGTAACTAAATAATTAATAAACAACCATCTTTTGTTGTGTTGTCTGCTCGCTGCCTGTACGAAATGATCCAATGATTCAGAATTCAGTAATAATGATCAAGACAACCATTCCGCAAACTTCTAATGTTACTCGTCATATTTTTAGGTGATTAAAATATTTAAAGAGAAGGTTTTGTGCTTGTGTCTTGCCTTTTTTCCTTTGAAGTAAATACTACTATTTACCTATTATCTAATTTAAATTTAATTTAGAATTTTTAATGAATAAAGATGGTCACTATATTTATATGGTAAACAAAAAGTTATTTATTGCAAAATTTGAAAGTATGTATGTAGCACATACATATATAATTACTTACATGTACAGTCATACACAATACTTACATACAGTCACTATGTACTATCAGAGAAATTGATTCCTAGGCAGATGGGGGACCTACGTAGTTTGGTCGTGTTACGTCAAACCCAGCCTACAGATCACAATTAACATTGAATTGACATGATCCGACCAAATGACGTTGGTCTGTCAACTGCATAGGAATCGATTTCCTCGATGGTACATGTAAGTATTTACGACTTAACAAAATTTTATTATTCTCGAACGCCTGTGATTAAATGAAGAGCAATGTTGTGTGGTTGTTGCTTTAAATGATGGGGGACAAAACTTGACAAGATATTTTTTTTGCATTTAAAAAAGGCTTTGGTATGATTGAGCCGGCAGCCGGCTTGAATGGATATAATAAAGTGTGAGGCCCATGATTGGCTTGGAACTTAAAGGAACAATTAATCAACACAACAATACAGGAGCTCGTTGCCGTCTACCGAGTCACCAAACTGGTGCCGTTTTGTTGAGAGTCACAGGTGACAGGCGGTTCCTGGGCCTTTTACAAAAAAAACTGAGTTTCGGTTCTGAAACCATGATGATTGCCGGTGTAGTCTACACTACTATTATAAAGAGGAAAGATTTGATTGTTTGTTTGTCTTGAATAGGCTCCGAAACTACTAGACCGATTTGAATGATTCTTTTACCATTGGAATCCTACATTAATTCTGCTGAACATAGGCTAAATTTTATTTTGGAAAAAAATAGGGTTCCGTAAGATATTTAGGATTTTCGGACGCAAGGTGTAAAAAATCAACCAGAAATGTTAATTTTTTCGCGTACGCTGCCTAAACTATAAAAGATAGAACCATAAAATGTTCTAAGTAATTGTAGATCTTTTAAATATCTACAAAAAAGTCCGCGACACACTATACCTATCTATGTTGAGTGAGGGACAATAACCATTTTTTTATTAAAAAAACTTGAAATGTTTTTGGACTACATTTAAATGCCTTTATTTTACTCATGGCATTAATTCTTATCAAAATAAATTATTTCATTACTAAGTACAGTTAAAGTAGATAATATTTGGTCTTTGAATGATTAAAATTGGACGTTTGGTTTTAATGTTATGGCGAAATTAAAATATTACGATTGCTGCTGCACGTTGCGAATTGGGCGTCGTCACTCGTCAAGGCGCGCCGCGCGAGTGTGCTCGCCCGGAGAGTCCACGTAAATATTAATTATTATTACCTCGATCATGGGAATCGCAGACACAATAGATTTATAATATAATAGTTATGCAACAGCCGGGTGCCACTTCATTGATGGGATAATATTATAGTGCTTCATTAATTAATTACGATTTGAATGACTATTATTTTTGATTAAATAAAAAAATTAAATAAATAAAAAATGTTTTATTTCTGAGTAGATTTTAAGAAAATACTTTCAGAATGTTAATATTAGCTACGGTGCCTACCACCGGTTCGGGAACTATCCCGGCGAGAAGAACCGGCGTAAGAAACTCGCACGGGGCCCACTTTTTTTACCAAAAAAAAGTGAGGTAAAAAAATTAATCTTTTAAAATAAAATTTACAATGCTGTAACTTAAAATTATACAATGTCAACATACATACATAGTAAGTCATGTACAATAATGTAGAAGTAGCCTTGTAAGCAGCCATCCTACTCCCAAGATGTGCCATCATTTATGAAATCATTGACCTTATAATAGGCTTTGGCACACAAACGCTCTTTGACTACTTTCTTAAATTTATTAATGGAAAGATTTTTAACGTTTTCTGGGATTTTATTGAAAAGGCGTATACATTGACCTTTAAAAGATTTACTGACTTTACTAAGTCTGATCACTGGCAAATCTAGCTTGTACTTACTTATTTCTGGTGTTTCTACAATGAATGTCACCTTTGGCTTTAAATTTACATATATTTTTTCTAACATGTATTACATTATCTAAAATGTATTGAGAAGCTACTGTCAGAATACCAATTTCTTTAAACTTTTCTCTCAAAGATTCAAATGTAGACATTTTGTAAATCGAACGTATAGCTCGCTTCTGCAGCACAAATATAGTATTTATATCGGCAGCGTTTCCCCATAAAAGGATACCATATGACATTCTACTGTGAAAATAGCTAAAGTATACTAATCGTGCAGTGTTTTCGTCAGAAATTTCCCTAATCTTTCTTACTGCATATGCTGCAGAACTGAGTCTATCTGCGAGTTTAGCAGTATGAGGACCCCACTGTAATTTACTATCTAGTGTAATACCTAAAAATACAGTAGTGTAGATTGCTATTATAATTAATTTCTATAACTATAAATCTCCAATAGCGGCAGCCGGCTGCCAGCATAACAATTATTGAAGATCTATTGTGTCTGCGATGCCCTGCGATATCCACGATGCCGATGGAAGTATAATTATTTATTATTTTTAAATCTACACTATTTCTGCTGAACATAGGCTATAGTCTATAATTATTTAATGAGAGAAAAAAGGAAACCGTATTAACATTAATGTTAATTGTGTAAAAGAACTACCAAAATATTCCATATATTGTAAGCTTTATAAATTATAGACTCAAAGTGATGTACTAGAGTCTTATAAGTTATAGAGGACATTAATATCAACGTAAAAGTCCGCGATATCGTATGTCTGACTATTACAATTATTATCCTACTTTTTAATCTAAAAAAAAATATCCACAGCCGAACATATAACCTCCTCCTTTTTGGAAGTCGGTTAAAAATATGCAATAGTAACGTTGCGCCGGTACAAACCAGGCCAAATTACTTACCAGCTATAGCTTAGTATTTACCAGATTGAAATGTAGGATTCCAATGGTAAAAGAATCTTTCAAATATGTCCAGTAGTTTTGGAGCCTACTCAAGACAAACAAACAAACAATCAAATCTTTCCTCTTTATAATAGTAGTGTAGATAATTATAATATAGTAGTTACAGGCTAAATAGTGTAAACCATTTTTATGTTCTGCTTAACATAAAGATTGACTAAGAAATAAAGATTGAAAAAAAAATATTTAAAAATCCGTGTGAAGCCGGGGCGGGCCGCTAGTAAGTTATAGTCTTATAGACATACTTCACGATTCGCAAATAACAAGCATTTTGCACCGTCCGAATTCCTATTTTATCGCTTCCAACATATTTTTGAAATCCTTGAAACTTTGTTATAAATACTTCGCAAAATCTGAATATCAAGCAAGCCTAAAAACCTTTCGCAGGTTTAGCAGCACAATCACAACAAAATACTGTGGCAGGTGAGTGTGTATAGCATAGATAAAGTATGTGTAAGTATAGACTAATAGTTAACTAACTGCTTGTTGAAATGTATTAACTATTATGTATATTCTAAAGTTATTAACTGAAAAACTAGCTTTTAAAATCTTAGTATAATATCTTGAGTCTGGACTCAGGATTTTTTTTGTGTCCACTTTATTAACTGGGTATTTGTAGGTATAGGTAAGCTCGTGAACCATGAGGTCATTAGCGTTGTTGGTGCTGGTCGTGGGGGCGCTGGGACTGGACGATCTGGACCAGGAATGGACCGCATATAAGGTACTTGACGGCGCCCGCAAGTCGCAACTCCGTTGCGCCAAAATTCGTTCGCGGGAACCGTAGATTTTTCTAGTCTAAAAAGTATTTTTCTAGTCTAAATATTATAATATATTATAGTAAGACGTATGTAGTATTTTTAGCCATAAGTATTGTTTAGTTACCGACTTCCAAAAAGGAGGAGGTTATACGTTCGGTTGTATGTATCGTTTTTTTTTTTGTATGTTCAACTATAACTCAGCCGTTTGTGATCCGATTTTCAAAATTCTTTTTGTGTTACATAGGGTTCGTATTTGGTACCATGTTCACAAAAGTGGTGATCTGATGATGGGATCCTGGAGGAATCGAGGGGACTCCTTGAAATTTGTATGGAAACATATGTATAGTGATTTCAATTTTTTCTGAAGCATTCGAGGTAAATGCTATCAAAAAGTAAGATTTTGCACCAGGTTATACCCTGGATCCGAAGGTACCCAACAGAACTTTTGAATCCTTATAGATACAGGTTCGGGGATTTCGGCGTTATTTAAACAACTGAAAGCATAAGCCAACACATCAATTTATTTGATCATCATCATCAAAATCATAATTATGCCATGGGTCATTACATTATGACCCAATTATTGATGCTTTTCGTGATATTTTGCATCGAAGCAGATGTTTTTGATGATTATTTCGCTGTTTTTGGACCGATTTTCAAAATTCTTGTGTTGTTGTATAGGGTACTAGCGGCCCGCCCCGGCTTCGCACGGGTGGACATTGATTTTTAAATAATTTTTTTTCAATCTTTATTTCTTAGTCAATAGTCATTCAAAACGTATTGAATTAATGAAGCACTATAATATTATCCCATCAATGAAGCGGCACCCGGCTGTCGCATACCTATTATATTATAAATCTATTGTGTCTGCGATTCCCATGATCGAGATAATAATAATTTATATTTACGTGGACTCTCCGGCCGAGCACACCCGCGCGGCGCGCCTTGACGAGTGACGACGCCCAATTCGCAACGTGCAGCAGAAATCGAAATATTTTAATTTCGCCATAACATTAAAACCAAACGTCCAATTTTAATCATTCAAAGACCAAATATTATCTACATTAACTGTACTTAGTAATGAAATAATTTATTTTGATAAGAATTAATGTCATGAGTAAAATAAAGGCATTTAAATGTAGTCCAAAAACATTTCAAGATTTTTTAATAAAAAAATGCTTATTGTGCCTCACTCAACATAGATAGGTATAGTGTGTCGCGGACTTTTTTGTAGATATTTAAAAGATCTACAATTACATAGAACATTTTATGGTTCTATCTTTTATAGTTTAGGCAGCGTACGCGAAAAAAGTAACATTTCTGGTTGATTTTTTACACCTTGCGTCCGAAAATCCCAAATATCTTACGGAACCCTATTTTTTTTCAAAATAAAATTTAACCTATGTTCAGCAGAATTAATGTAGGATTCCAATGGTAAAAGAATCTTTCAAATCAGTCCAGTAGTTTCGGAGCCTATTCAAGACAAACAAACAATCAAATCTTTCCTCTTTATAATAGTAGTGTCTTGATTTTGTATAATAATTACAAAAGTGGTGAGCTGATGATGGGATCTATTAGCAATCGAGGGAAATCCTTGAAATTTATCAAAATTCGTCTAAATCTCAACTATTTCTGTACTGTATACTACAAGTCTTCATTACTTTGAAGTCGGTACCAGTCCCAAAAGCTTCAGATATTCTGACATTGACTGAACTCACGATAAAATTAGCTGGTACCGACTTCAAATAATGAAGACTGTAGTAGGTATGTACAGAAATAGTTGAGATTTAGACGAATTCTGAAAAGGGCACTATTATAGAGTAAGAGTTTTTAAATACTTTTTAGTTCATATTATTATTGTTTTTACCTTGGAAGTCGGTTTTAATTTTTTGTTAAAAATAATTTTATATTAATTTAAGGTTGTCTGGAAGAAACCGCTTTCAGCGGTATGACCGCCTGTTTGTACAGGTTCATACCTATATTATTTTAAATTGCAATTTAGTTTCTAATTTTTGTACAAATAAAGCATTTTCTATCTATCTATCTTTAAATATCCTTATTAGGACTCCATGTATTCATATTCAGCAAAATCGGTTCAGCGTGGTTTGGTCGTGAAGAAGTAACAGAAAGATAGATAGATAGATAGACAGACATACTTTAGCATTTATGATATTTATGTATGGATGCAGTTAAATTAATTGTTTCCTTCTTTTACAATAGCAACTTTAGCTTAACACCCAATAACTTCTATTTAAAGTTGAAATAGAATTCTTTGTTAACACCCGTGAGATGTATCACGGTGCTCCGGACTAGAAGCAGGTTAAAAATCTTAGTTCATACTTCATAGAACACCATGACGCTATACCTAATCCATCGGTAATCGCTACCGAAGTTGTTTAACAAATCCAAGAACGAGAAAAAAAGCAAGGATTTGTCAAGCAAAATGCTGGTATCCGACTCTACCAACAGAAATGTAGCTAAACTTTATTTTTGAGTGGGATTGGTGCAGAATGCAGATGTGTTGGTGCAGAGGCGGCGTAGGCGTAGGCGACGTGGGCGACCGCCCAAGGATCAGAAGTTCAACAAATCCGTCCTCTTGAATCTTGAGTCATTCATCAGGGGGCTCGTAAGATTTTATATTATGTTGCCCACATCAAATTCAGGTCTTGCCTCGCCACTGTGTTGGTGTAATCAATAATGAACCTATGTGTTTAAGTGAAACCTCAATAAACCTCTATCTATAATAGGCAAAGCATAACAAAAAATACGGAGCCGAAGAGGACCCGTACCGTCGAAGCCTGTTCCATGAGACCAAGCGAAAGGTTGAGGAGCACAACCGGAAACACGCAGCCGGCCTGGTCTCCTACTCCCAGGGCATCAACCACTTCTCTGATCTGACGAAAGAGGAGCTCAGCAAACGCCTTTCCTGTCTCCGGTAGTAATTTGTAATTAGTTAATGAATAAATATTACAGTTTATATTATAAACTGATAATATTCGACAAGCCAGCTGAGTCACATACAGTAAGCTTTTCAAATAATGTACGTGCATTTTATTTTATTTTTATCGACTTCCAAAAAGGAGGAGATTATACGTTCGGCTGTATGTATTTTTTTTTGTATGTTTAACGATAACTCAGCCGGTTGTAATCCGATTTTCAAAATTCTTTTTGTGTTGTATAGGGTTTAACTCGAATTTGGTACCATGTTCATAAAAGTGGTGATCTGATGATGAGATCCTGGAGGAATCGAGGGGACTCCTTGAAATTTTTATGGAAACATATAGTGATTTTGATTTTTTCTGAAGCATGTGAGGTAAATGCTACCAAAAAGTAAGATTTCGCACCAGGTTATACCCTGGATCCGAAGGTACCCAACAGAACTTTTGAATCCTTATAGATACAGATTCGGGGATTTCGGCGTTGTTTAAACAACTGAAAGCATAAGCCAACACATCAATTTAATTGATCATCATCATCACAATCATAATTATACCGTGGGTCATCACATTATGACCCCGACCAAACGACGTAGCCCGTAGGTCTGTCAATTAGCAGTTGCCGAGAAATCAATTTCTTCGGGTATACATAACAAGACATGTCGACCATAGTAAGCCTACTATTCTAAACAATATAATGGCCCGATTTATAGATGCTTTTCGTGATATTTTGCATCAAAGCAGATGTTTTTGATGATTATTTCGCTGTTTGTGGACTGATTTTCAAAATTCTTTTGTTGTTGTATAGGATGTAATCTTGATTTTGTATAATAATTACGAAAGTGATGAGCTGATGATGGGATCTATGAGCAATCGAGGGAAATCCTTGAAATTTATCAAAAGACTCATAGTGGTTAAAATGTTGTTTCTAGTAACTTAAACATATGTTAAGAATAAGAGAAAGTTCATACGAATGTGTCTCTTGGTCCAAAGGCACTGAACAGAACTCCTGAACCTTTAAAGATAAATGTGTTTAAATTGCAGCATCGCGTAGATAACTGCAAGCATTTACCACAATTTCGCTTACAGTAACATAATGTGAATAGTTAACTTTCGTAGTGGTTATTTACGCATAAAGCCTTATCTTGTAGATAACTAAAAAGAGTGAAATTATTATTTTTAACAAAAAATTAAAACTGACTTCCAAGGTAAAAACAATAATAATATGAACTAAAAAGTATTAAATAACTCTTACTCTATCATAGTGCCTTTTTCAGAATTCGTCTAAATCTCAACTATTTCTGTACATACAACAGTCTTCATTACTTTGAAGTCGGTACCAGTCCCAAAAGCTTCAGATATTCTGACATTGACTGAACTCACGATAAAATTAGCTGGTACCGACTTCAAATAATGAAGACTGTTGTATGTACAGAAATAGTTGAGATTTAGACGAATTCTGAAAAAGGCACTATTATAGAGTAAGAGTTATTTAATACTTTTTAGTTCATATTATTATTGTTTTTACCTTGGAAGTCGGTTTTAATTTTTTGTTAAAAATAATAATTCTTTGAGTGCTTTTGCACTAGTTCCGAATCCGCTCCGAACCATTCACAGATGACGGAGAGAATTATTTATTATTGAGGTATCGAAAGTCGAATTTAGTGCGTTATTTAGGACCGTATTCATTTATTCAGGCACGGATTAGATGCACAATATCGGACGTTGTGCAGAAGCACTCTTTAGTTACAGATTTCTTAGCAAGTAATTTTCTTTTTCATTGACAGTGGTAGTCTGGATTTCGACGGGCCGAGAGTTGAGTACCAGCGGCCGGAGCACGCGGTGGTACCGGACGAGATAGACTGGCGTACCAAAGGCGCCGTCACTAGGGTCCAGGACCAAGGGTCGTGCGGGTCGTGCTGGGCTTTCAGCGCTGTGAGTACCCTACTTATAGCAGCACCTAGTACCTACTGGTGTCGGGTACTATTCTTAGGTTCTATCAGAAAAAAATATTCATAGGCAGATGGCCAGAAGCTTAGCGTGCCTTTTCGGGGTCTCGTATAAAAAATAGTTTGGCGGCCCTAATACATGGTTGCCTTTTTAACTTGTATGAAATGAAAAGTTTTTATGAATTTTAGCTCAAACGCGGCACGTCGGGAGCTTCTGACGAGGTATAATCGATAGGCAGATACGGCGGTAGCTCCGCCCTTAAGAGGATTCCACACCGCCCTTTTTTCCATACAAACGTTGTCCCCTGTTTCCTCCCTGGATAATGCTAGTAAAGTTATAATTTTTTTTCCTGAATATCTACGGCCACTAATACAATGTCCCTATGTTTTCTTTTTTTTCATAATTTAATTATTAAATAAGATATGAACGTTCAAAAACCCAAAAAAATGGCCAGATTTTCCACTGTGTTCAAACGTCCAAAAAACAGATTTGGCTAGATTATACAAAAAAAGCAAAACATAGGAACACAGCTCAAGCCTTTTTTTAATCTTTAATGAAAAAAGTATCTACTTAAATCGGTTAAGTTTTGGAGAAGGAATCAGGGGACAACGAATCGTTGATTTTCTGGATTTTCTGCAGTTGTCTCTATCGCGTTCTGCGGTATAGGCTTGAGGTAAGGGAGACAGCTATAGATATTACACGTACTTTTTTTTCATTTCTCTAGCCCCTGTTGTATCCTCTTAACACTTATATTACTTATCACAAAAATGAACAAATTTTCCTTCAGACATTTTCTTTTCCAGATAGCCGCACTGGAAGGGCAACATTTTCTCAAGAATGGGACGTTGGTGGACCTCTCGGAGCAGAACCTCGTAGACTGCGACGAGAGGGACTCGCAGTGCCAAGGCGGATGGCCGTTCCAGGCTTACGTGTACATCGCGAAACAGGGCGTGGACACAGAAGTCAGCTACCCCTACGACTCGTGGGACGGAACACCACGCGAGTGCCGGTAAGTGGGCCGCGGCATAAAATACGAAATCAGCGTTGCCAGTTTTTTTTTGTGCCAAGTCGGGACTTTGGAACTTTTTAAGTGAAAAAGCGGGATTCTTCAGTCAAAAGCGGGACAAAGTGAAAAAAGATAAAGTTTTTTAAATTTTTATCTTTTTATTTGCGTTAAAATAACGTTTACGTGACAATAGATGGCAAAAGTAGCCAAAGAAAATCCACCCCACTACCGCCCACACTCTTATCTTCATTACGCACCTTTCTTTCTCAGCAGTCAGCACGCTGCACGTACGTTCGGACTTTCCCCGAAAAGCGGGACTGAGCCTGTCCCGCGCGGGACATTTAATTTTGATGAAAAAATCGGGACGTCCCGCAAAAATCTAGACGTCTGGCAACGCTGTACGAAATACTAACCTACCTGTATTATTTTCCTCCAGCATATTTCAATAGATATTATTATTTGTACAAAAGTGAGCGCCAAATCGTTGCGCCAACATTCGTTACTGTGGAAAGAGTACTTCAAGGATAAATCCAGGATAAATCTTTCAAGGCCCCCGTAAGGGCTACTGGCGCCTTTGTGCAAAAAAAGGATTTTGGCGCCCCTTTAGGCAAATTTTTGGCAAATGGCAATTTGGCGCCCCTAGAGGATGGCGCCCGTGTGCATTGCACACATTGCACATATGGTAGCGGGGGCAATGCCCTCTTTATTCTTATAGATAGGTACTTTGTCTTTTCTCGGGATTCATCTCTAAGCTAATGAAAATCATTTCGTATTACACAGACAGATACACTTGCGCATATTTATGTTATAACATGTATAATATGGATTTTAATGGACAGATTCAACGCGGACACGGTCGGCGCGACTGACTCCGCCGTCGTGTTCATAAAGAAGGACAGCGAGGAGGATCTGAAGCACGCCGTCGCCACCGTCGGCCCCGTCTCCGTCGCCGTCGACTCCAGGAACTTCGCCAGCTACAACGGCAGCGTGTTCTACGTCCCCGAATGCTCTTCCGACCACCTCGACCACGCGGTCACCGTCGTGGGATACGGCACTGAAGCCGGCGAGGACTACTGGCTCGTGAAGAACTCGTGGGGCAGGTTCTGGGGTCTAGAAGGGTACATTAAACTGGCACGAAATAGGGACAACCACTGTGGCATCGCGACGATGGCCGTTTATCCTGTTGTCTAGAACCATCTAGATCTCAGAATATTTTGAGCGCGTGCGCACACGCACTCTGCGGTTGTTCCACGCGACGAATACAAATTAAATAACATTTAATTGAATTGATTTTTGCACTCTTAATAATATACAATTTCCCGTACATTATCACGTTGTCGGTTTTTATTAATTACTTACCATTTATGTACCAGTTTCGAGTCGATTTTTGTGGTCATGAAAAAGCACCCGTATATAGATATTATTTACTTCTAAGTTCTAGTAATTACAATAGTAGCCGAGGATTTAGGAGGGCGACTAACCCCAAAAATCAAACATCGTCCTTCTCTCTTCACACTCACGCCCGTCTTTCATATGCCAGGTGAAAAAGAACGACGCGGATTCATCGCCAAATTAGTTTTTTCTCAATAACTCGATAAATATACAACATTTTAAAAATCCGCTAGGTCGATCTCTCAATGATAGAATTTTATACAATGTGTTAAAATGTTATCTTAATTCAATGCACGGTTACGGCAATAAATGAAAAATTGGTGAAAATTAGATGCATCTTTATGATTTTTTCTATCGAGAAAATTTTAAGATACTTATCGTGTTTTTGCTCAGATCGAATTCTCGGAAATATAATGTAGTATCTAATTTTAGAAAATGAAATTATTCGGGGCTTATTTTCAAGTATAAAAATGAATTATAATATCGACACTTTAGGGTTAGTCGCCCCCTTAAGTATTGCTGATGCAAAATATAGCCCCATCCACATGCTTGGCAAACAATGGCAAACAGCCAACAGCAAACAGCAAACACGGACGTGTGGATGGGTGTTTGTCGTTGTTTGCCTGTTTGTGTTTGTGTTGGGCAGTGTTCGGCATCGGTGTCGGTTTTTCTTGCCAGATCAAAGGATGTTTGGCAAACAGTTTGCGACGTATCCACACGTTTGAACAGCTATCAGTAATGCGCGCGAGCTTGCGGGAGGCGGACGTATTTACTTGCTACACTTTCACTCCAATTCCAAAGATGCTGATCACTAAAATCGGCAAAAGGTTAATGATGCATGGACTCGCATCAGCATTATAATGAATAAAAGTGTCAAGGAATTGAAGGCCAAAAAAGAAACACTGATGGCTACGTTCCGCAGAAAAAAAATCATCCACCATCGGTCTTCGCTGTCTTATTTTTTTTCTTTTTTCATTCTTTTGCTTTAATTTAAGGGCCTGTTTCACCGCTTCCTGATAAGGCTATCCACCACTTAATTTGACAGATGGAGTATGGAAAATCTGTCAAATAACCCTATCGGGCACCTCATCAGGAAGCGGTGAAACAGGCCATAAGTATAATAAAAATATGTCAACCCGAAAGTAATAGCTGCCACAAGCTCGTCGTCCGCCATGTTTGCCGATTCGGAATGTAATGAACGTTCGCCAAGCATGTGGTTGGCTGTTTGTGTTGGGTGATTGTGGTTGCTGTTTGGGACTTTGTTTGCTGTTTGCGGTGTTTGTGACAAACAGTCAGCGTGTGGAGGCCGCTTTATACTTTAAAGAAATATTTTCCTGCGAAATCCTCAGCAAACGACGGCCATTTTGTAAATAATGACGTCAGCAACTTCTCACTTTTAGATTTTTAACGAGTAGGACGCAGGTAATAAAAATTTATATCGCCGGTGTTGCTAATAAAATTGACCACAGAACACCGGAGTTCTAAATTCAAAGTTAACAGTAAACAAATCGATTTATTGGAAAACATGAGCGATGACATCAGCACTTCGCTGCAGCAGTAAGCAGTTACAGCTCACCGAAATAGCTGGTACATGAAACTTATTGCTTAGTTGATGGAAGTATGCAATAACTACTCAATATAATGAAGTAAGGGAACGTATACTCATACTACAACCACTACAACAATAGTCTTTAATTTTTTTAAATTTAATATTTAGTAGATATACTTATGTAAGTGCAGATAAAAACAATGTAGACGTAGTATACAATTACATTCTCTTCGATAGTAGTAGGAAATTGCGAGCTAAATCTAGCCAGTAGCCGTCTCGTAAGAAAATATTTAGAAACTTATTCTATTAGCATCGCCATTGAAAGGTATGAAAGGCCGATTCCATTATCGCCGGTGCAACAGTTTCACACGTCATATTTTCATCTCTGTTGGTACTTAGTCAGAGTAGACAGAATAGTTGTCTGGAAGAAACCGCTAGTAGCGGTAAAAGGGCCACAAAACATCGCCGGTACAATCAATTTGACCCTCCATTAAGAACTGTGATGAATTCATTATGTGAATACTGGTTAGTGGTATATATTAATGTACCGCCGTAACACCCATCTTTAGTTTGTAGTTTTCAACGGACCGGCGAAACGGACGTATTATGATATTAATTCTATTTCAGAACATAACATATTTTAGGGAATTTATTTCGGTTTGAGTACGGGCGTGCGGGCGTGGGCGGGCTAGTAAATATTGTGCGATTTACCTCTCACACAGATTATCGAAATATGTACCACCTATGATGATGGCATCTTTTTTATCACGCAGAGGAAAATTTCGGGTTCCCATATCATATCAAAGGGTTTTCGTGGTTAGGTTTCGTGGATCCTGGCGACACGCGAGTATGGTGGTGGGAATGTGTGGTGGAAAAAGAGAAAAGGCATTATACTCCTCCCAGACTGGGAATGTCTTTCGGGCCTTCCGCGAAAAGCGGGGAACACACGAAGTGTTTCCTTCGGTGCGGACGTTGGAACTGCTGACTGGCCAAATCTTGAGAATGTTCCCATTCAGAACCTCAGGGCGGGCAGGAGGTTCATATAGCGACGCCTCCGCAATGCCGTCCTACGCCGCGCCTGCATTAAGGGCGGATTTACCTTAACACTGCCAAACAATGTTCTAACGGTCAACGTCATCATCATCATCAGTCTAGAGAGCTGCTAAGTAGCTCTTTCTCAATTCCAATGTGAATAGGGTAGAGGCAGACCGGTAGTAATCGAAAAAGACTTCACGCGTAAAAACCGATACTATAAAAGACATTAAGTATAATATTATAGTTACGTCAGTCGGTAGATGTGGCGGTACCCACAATTCGCCTAACATTCCTGCATCGCGCTATCGAAGTTTTCTGAGCGCGTCGATATATATACGACAGCTGAAATGTATCACGTGGGCTTCGGCCTGACCGAGCATAACACCTCGCTCGGTCGGAAGATCTTCCTGTGGCCGCCACGCACATATCCCACATTGGTGACCCTCGACAGAACACGCCTCCTTCATCATCATCACTCCCCACCCCTCCGCACCGCGCCAGCCAGCATCGCCTCATCGGGTACATCGTCCACTAGCCGCAATGTACCGCGGCCTGGGCGACTCCGCATCGGCATCATCGGGCTTTCTCACTACACCGACCGGTCAGCAAGCAGAGCACATCTCTCCTGGTCAGCACGTAGCATCGGCCCCGCACGGCAGCTATCCGACTCACTGGATCCCGTGCAGCAGCTTACAGTTCCGACTCACTGGGACTCACTGCAACAGTTCCGACTCACTGGAACTCACTGGCACTGGCGATTCAAGCGACAAGACTTCAAGATTCGACCTCCGGTCTTCGGGGGGGAGTGATGTGGCGGTACCCACAATTCGCCTAACATTCCTGCATCGCGCTATCGAAGTTTTCTGAGCGCGTCGATATATATACGACAGCTGAAATGTATCACGTGGGCTTCGGCCTGACCGAGCATAACACCTCGCTCGGTCGGAAGATCTTCCTGTGGCCGCCACGCACATATCCCACAGTTTGTATACGATTTTCGCAAATTTCGCGCATAAATCGAACAAAGTTTTATGTGATGCTAAAACCACGACTTTGAACCCGCTGTCACATAATTCTGTTGGTCGTTAATTAGTTTTAGAGAGAAACGAAAAACATGTTTTACCGATACTGATAACTATTTGTGGATCAACCAGCTAGACGCCTAGTACCTACTAGGCCTAGTACTCCTAATAGGTACTGGGCCGACACTTAGTCGTACAATAGAGTTCGAGCCAGGTAAAGCTTACTGCATGCAGTCACTGCCGAGTACTACTAAAGATTATACTAAGTTAAAGTAAAGATTACACTAAGTAACGGCTCGACCGGAGAAAAACCACGTTCTCACAGAAAACCGACGTGAAACAGCGCTTGCGTTGTGTTTCGCCGAGTGAGTGAGTTTACCGGAGGCCCAATCCCCTACCCTATTCCCTTCCTTACCCTCCCCTATTCCCTTCCCTTCCCTTCCCATTCCTAAGTTCTACCTTTATCAATTCTTGCCTGAATGGATCTATAAGTATCTGTAATATAGCGGTATGTATTATCTTTCTAACAACTGCCTATCCTAAGATCTATATTATTCACTTTCGTTTATCCGGAATCACAGCACAATGCCAAAAACACTCAAACATAATGTTTATTGCGGCTTTAAGCTTCTAAACTCGTATTTTACATTAAAAATAAATAAATCATAATTTACTTTTCACTACTGTTTGAAGAGGCATTATTTTTGTAATGAATAGTGCGCTTCAGCCGTCAGCCAGCCAGACGCAAATAAACGCCGCGAAACGCAGTTAAAGTGTCAATACGTGGAAGAATTACGTGCCGTTCGACATTTTACTACAGCTAGACGAGACTTTCAGGTTGAGCATTGTTAAAATAGCCAAAAAGATTACTGTTTTTGGCAGACTTTCTTGCCAAAAAGTTATATTTGGGCTATTTACTTAGAATCTTTAGCTATACCCTAACGGCTGTTCCCAATATTTGATCTATCTCTGGTTTTGCCCTACTAGAGATAGGAATAGCTCACAATTGACATAAAATATATGTCTCTAATGTCTAATGTGAGCTATTCCTATCTCTAGTAGGGCAAAACCAGAGATAGATCAAATATTGGGAACGGCCGTAAGTGAAACGTATGCACTATGCAATGTTTATTCCGTCTCAAAGGACCAAATTTTTATTTTGTTTACTTATAATTTTTAGGATTAAAATAGAAAAACTTAAAAGTTAAAACCTTTAAATGAATAAATATTTGAAAGAATATAATTTGTATTGGCTCGAAGGACCTACGATTAAATATTTTTTGTACTACTACACATGTACACTATGAAAGGTTTTGTCATATTATAATATTATGCTTCTTACTATCATACTGAGTAGCAATAGTGGCGAACTCATCGAACAATGTTTTTACGCGATGAAAAGCCAGTGGTTTCTGCACTGCGCAAATACTCTGGTAGACGTACCGGCAACGCAGGCGGCAGGCGGCAGGCGGCAGGATATCCACCTGAGTGCTGGCACCTTCAACGCCACCGAATATAAAACTTTCATAAAAATATGACTCATTTATTGACGTATGTATCATGATAATTTGTAACAATAATAAATCGAATCCTAAAATAACGCCCCGCTGTCTCACGGTCCAGTAGGCTGGAGTCCGCCGTTCGCAGCGACACGTCAAATTTTGCCGCGGAAATATAAATCGCGCTCATATTAAAAAAATTGGCATGTTTTTTTTTAATTAAAGGTTCTGAATAATTATTAAAGATGTGCAGTAAACTGTTTTACTTTGTGTTATTATTTTTATGCTGGCATACTGACGCGAAAAGTTCGGAAGAGAAGACGAATTCAACGGGAGATGTGAAAGTGATAAAGGCAAGTTAATTTTGAATCTCAATTAAGTCTTAAATCCTAATTAGATACCTAATTATTTTTTACAACATTCTGATACTCAGCCTAACTTTAATCTTAATTATTATTTTAGTTGAATACTCAATAATGATTTTACTTATTGAGTCTAAAGTGACCTCGGGTAGTCTCTCAATTTACCTTTTTGAGAACTCATGGTACTCAATACAAAAAATGATACACCAAAATATGTAAACCGGCCGGGGAGGCCGTGCCAGTTTGGTTATCTAGAGGCATGATCGAGAAACAACTGAGTAATCTCTTCTACACTTAAGAGGGTGAATAAAGCAAAAAAGCAAACATCGTCCTTCTCTCTTCACACTCACGCTCGTCTTTCGTAATCCAGGTGAAAAAGGACGACGCGAAATCATCGTCAAGTTAGTTTTTTCTTAATAACTCGATAAAATATACAGGGTGTAACAAAAATAAGTGATAATACTTTAGGGTGTGTACGTGTTCCTTGTAGAGAGTTCACTGTGAAAGTAGCAGCGCTGAAAGACCAAAATTTTTTTTCACTTTTGTATGGGCAAGGGCCCGAGCGTCACGAGTTTCCCCATACAAAAGTGAAAAAAAATTTTGCTGAACGGTAGGCCCTCTACGGCGTAGAGGGTGAACGGTAGGCCCTCTACGGCATAGAGGCTGGACGGTAGGCCCTCTACGGCGTAGATGGTGAACGGTAGGCCGTCTACGGCGTAGAGGGTGAACGGTAGGCCCTCTTCGCCGTAGAGGGTGAACGCGGTTAGGCCCTCTACGGCATAGAGGCTAAACGATAGGCCTTCTACGGCATAGAGGGTAAACGATAGGCCCTTTACGGCGTAAAGGGTGTAAGTTAGGCCCTCTACGCCTTAGAGGGTGAACGCGGTTAGGCCCTCTACGGCGTAGAGGCTGAACGGTAGGCCCTCTACGGCATAGAGGCTAAACGGTAGGCCTTCTACGGCGTAGAGGGTAAACGGTAGGCCCTTTTTCGGCGTAGAGGGTGAACGGTAGGCCCTTTTTCGGCATAGAGGGTGAACGGTAGGCCCTTTTCGGCGTAGAGGGTGAACAGTAGGCCCTCTACGGCGTAGAGGGTGAACGGTAGGCCCTTTACGGCGTAGAGGGTGAACGGTAGGCCCTCTTTGCCGTAGAGGGTGAACGGTAGGCCCTCTACGGCATAGAGGCTGGACGGTAGGCCCTCTACGGCGTAGAGGGTGAACGGTAGGCCCTCTACGGCAAAGAGGTTAAGCGGTAGGCCCTTTACGGCGTAAAGGGTGAAAGGTAGGCCCTCTACGCCTTAGAGGGTGAACGCGGTTAGGCCCTCTACGGCGTAGAGGCTGAACGGTAGGCCCTCTACGGCATAGAGGCTAAACGGTAGGCCTTCTACGGCGTAGAGGGTAAACGGTAGGCCCTTTTTCGGCGTAGAGGGTGAACGGTAGGCCCTTTTTCGGCGTAGAGGGTGAACGGTAGGCCCTTTTTCGGCGTAGAGGGTGAACGGTAGGCCCTTTACGGCGTAGAGGGTGAATAGTAGGCCCTCTACGGCGTAGAGGGTGAACGGTAGGCCCTTTTTCGGCGTAGAGGGTGAACAGTAAGCCCTCTACGGCGTAGAGGGTGAACGGTAGGCCCTTTTTCGGCGTAGAGGGTGAACAGTAAGCCCTCTACGGCGTAGAGGGTGAACGGTAGGCCCTTTACGGCGTAGAGGGTGAACGGTAGGCCCTTTTTCGGCGTAGAGGGTGAACGGTAGGCCCTTTTTCGGCATAGAGGGTGAACGGTAGGCCCTTTTCGGCGTAGAGGGTGAACAGTAGGCCCTCTACGGCGTAGAGGGTGAACGGTAGGCCCTTTACGGCGTAGAGGGTGAACGGTAGGCCCTCTTTGCCGTAGAGGGTGAACGATAGGCCCTCTACGGCATAGAGGCTGGACGGTAGGCCCTCTACGGCGTAGAGGGTGAACGGTAGGCCCTCTACGGCAAAGAGGTTAAGCGGTAGGCCCTTTACGGCGTAAAGGGTGAAAGGTAGGCCCTCTACGCCTTAGAGGGTGAACGCGGTTAGGCCCTCTACGGCGTAGAGGCTGAACGGTAGGCCCTCTACGGCATAGAGGCTAAACGGTAGGCCTTCTACGGCGTAGAGGGTAAACGGTAGGCCCTTTTTCGGCGTAGAGGGTGAACGGTAGGCCCTTTTTCGGCGTAGAGGGTGAACGGTAGGCCCTTTACGGCGTAGAGGGTGAATAGTAGGCCCTCTACGGCGTAGAGGGTGAACGGTAGGCCCTTTTTCGGCGTAGAGGGTGAACAGTAAGCCCTCTACGGCGTAGAGGGTGAACGGTAGGCCCTTTTTCGGCGTAGAGGGTGAACAGTAAGCCCTCTACGGCGTAGAGGGTGAACGGTAGGCCCTCTACGGCGTAGATGGAGAACCTCTACGAAAGCTTGCTGTAGGTGGGCAGACATAGGTTGATGAATAAAGGTCTATTTAATAATAGGTGCTAGCTTAATATTATTTAACTACTACCTCCCTGCCTCTATAACCTCATAACACCAATCCCGCACTGACCCCTACGTCAGTCCCTGTCCCCAAATTGTATAAAAACATTTTTATATCGCCGGTAGCGATTGCCAGAAAACATTTTAATAATACGAAGCTCTTTTCTCGTTATAAATACTAATAAATTATAAACATAAAATAAGACACTCCGCCGACTTTTACGACTGGAGAGCACGAATTATTCGTCAAAATCGCCGACAAAATATTACATAGTTCTATTATGTCATAGTCGAAGTGTGGCAACTGGCAACTCACGAGTTTTCCACTAATTTTCGCTCGATTTTTCTGCCGCCTAGATAAATAATATTTTGGGACATTTCATGTGGCCAGCTACTAGCCAGCAATAATTGTTTTAGATTTAGTTTGGGATCAGACTTTGTTAGATAGTATGAATAAAAATACAAAAATATTTTTTTTGCAATACAGATGAACAATAACGGAAAATTAATAAAATAACATCTTGCCCGAGGAAACATACAGGTGAAGTATATAAAAGATATTTACGCGGCAGAAATTCTGCGACTCACAACACACAGATTACGCTCGTTTGGCTTCACCCTAATATAAGAAAATATACTTAATCGAACAGTGTTAAAGACGAAAAACGCCTATAAAATCCAAGCAGGTGTTGTAAGGTTAGAAAAACATGGCTCTTTTGCTCAAACTTTAAAAAACAAGATTTTTGTTTATTATTTTCCAAACAAACCAGCGAGATGGTCTGGAAATTACGAAGCAATAAAAAGTTTGTATATGAAAACATTGTATAAGTATGTAAACGCTGTAAACACCTGTCCACGGTTACGTAGCTGGTGATTACATTTGTAACTTACTATATACCCGTAACTTCGTTGCGTCGAATACCGTTTTAAATCGCGATTTGTACAAAATTTTATCAAAATACACCGGTTTAATCTATTGTTATCGCGGCCCGCTTGGGAGTTAATAGGTTATGCGGAAAGAGGTAACAGACAAATAGGTAGAGGTAGGATTCAAAATACATCATGAATTCACTGTCTCCATAGATGGATTTGAGGTTTTACGAAACTTGATGAAAGAAGGTTGATGCCATTAAGCTAGCCGATAGTCTCTTGTACTTTAGGCTAATCTAGGTTAAACTTAGGATATCTAATCATTTAGTAACTCTACCAATGAAGAGTGTGGCTCATAACTCAATATACCTCTCAAAAGACAGAAATAAAATATATTAGTTATGTACTTAAGCATAATGTAATAAAACTAGCTATTTAACCAAGCTTTCATCGGTATTCGATAAAACACAAATAAAATGACATTTTCAAAAAATGATTCCTAGCTAGATCGATTTATCGCCCCCGAAACCCCCTATGTACTAAATTTAATGAAAATCGTTGGAGCCGATTCCGAGATTCCAATTATATAATAAATATTATACATAATATTAAATATATATACAAGAATTGCTCGTTTAAAGATATAAGATATAGACGTATGGTACTCGGGGACTGGGCACAGAGAGTGTTAGAACTTTTTCGATACGCGATTAATTTGATCGCCGCGCTCAAAGGCCGTGATAAAGCTTTGCAATAATAGCTTAAAATGTAATAGCTAATAGCTATGTTTAATAACACAAATTACAAAACTGCCACAACCGTAAATCGCGTTAATCAGCTACTTAAGATTTTTTAACATAAAATAATAGACAGTGAAAAATTGTTACCTATTTGTTATTTGGGTTACGCGGTTTCAACAAAGATAACGATTATACAGTGTGTAACAAAAATAAGTGATAAAACTTTAGGGTGTGTACGTGTTCCTTGTAGAGAGTTCACTGTGGAAGTAGCAGCGCTGAAAGACGAACATTTTTTTCACTTTTGTATGGGCAAGGGCCCGAGCGTCACGAGTTTCCCCATACAAAAGTGAAAAAAAAATTTAGGTCTTTCAGCGCTGCCACTTCCACGGTGAACTCTTCACAAGGAACACGTACACACCCGAAAGTTTTATCACTTATTTTTGTTACACCCTGTATAAAAAGATGCCAATAACACTTAAATACTTTTCAAAACAAAATGTTTGCCAGCCGTAATTGCGAGAGAAAATGCTTTGGAAAAATATTTTTCATTCATTTACTGTAAAGTTGGCGATCGGCCACAGCACACACCTCCTGGCATATTTTGCCTGCTGATGCTGTAAGGTCAATGATAAGAATAATATTACACCGCTTTTAGCAATAACGAGAAGTGGCAACCCCCTTGGGAGTTGGGACTCCATTGGTGTTGACTGTTGTGACTTGTGAGTGTAAAATATTATGGGCGACGGTCGTTGCTTTTCATGAGGTGATTCTATTGCAATAATGTTGCCTGTGGTGTTTTTATATAAGCAATTATTAACAGTTGGCGCGCATTGCGATATCAGATTTCAATGCAATTTTTTCTGTAGCAGGGTTTAAAAGTATTTTATTTATTCTAATGTATATAACTAACTAGATGACGCCCGCAACTCCGTTGCGTCAAAATTCGTTTATCGCGCGGAAACCGTACATTTTTCCCGGATAAAAAGTATCCTATGTTTTCTCCCGGGACTCACAGTATCTCCATGCCGAATTTCAGCAAAATCGGTTGAGCTATTTGGGCGTGAAGAGGAACAGACAAGCAGACAAACTTTCGCATTTATAATATTAGTATGTATATGAATAATTTCTACTGTCAATAGTATGTATCCTGGCGGGCCGCCAACCGTGAACCGTCATATAAATACATTCACAAGCACCCCGCAAACTTGAACACCATTACCGTTATCTGCTAGATAAATATATTGATTAATGGACGCGAAATGGCGGGAAAACGTTTGTTTTTAATTCATTAGCAGTAATGAGGCGCAGATCCTTGTCATGCAGCGAATTTGCCAATTTATTGAAAATAGTGCTAAGACCATTAGCCAAACGTAATTTTGTGTAAAAGAAACCTTTACTTAGTTAAAGCTTTATAACATTAGTGGAATTACAAGTTTTACCTACACAGTACACTACAAACTTTGACAAAATAATAGAGCTTTATCGTAATTCATAAGTTCTTCAGATCGTAATTCTAACCAACTTCTAAACAAAGGAGGGGATTCACTAGAATCAATGAATCCCCTCCTTTGTTTTCATATTAAATCATGTCAACATATTAATGTTCGGCCGTGTATTTAAGCAGATTTAAAAATGACATTATTAACATATAGGGCCATATCATAGGTCCATGTGGGGATACATAAATGCACACAGCACAAAAGGTACATGATGTAGTCTGTAGAGATTAGGGTTAAAGATAACTTTTAGCTGTTGGTAGGGTGAGGTGAAGTAGTGAGGGCCAGCAACAGCCAGATCAGATCATTTCAACCTGAAAGTTTTCCTGTATATGACCCTAAGGTAACCTTAGGTACTTAGCGTAATTTGTGACTTTTGTGAGTTGTGAGTCGCAGAATTTCGGCTGGCTGAAATTCTGCTGCATTCAATTTCATAAAAGTCCTGTTTGATTCGCACGGGCGTAGTTTTGTGAGTCATGATTGTATGAAAACATATATACGCGAATTTCGACTGGCTGAAATTCTGCTGCATTCAGTTTCATAAAAGTCCTGTTTGATTCACACGGGCGTATTTTTTTAAGTCATGATTTGTATAAAAAGATATATTTACGCGACCGAAATTCTGCGACTCACAAGTCACAAATAACGCTCGTTCGGCTTCACTCTTATAGAGGTAAGAACGACCAGTAATTATGGAATTTCGGTCGCGGTTACTTTAGAAGGCAAGCTTTCAGCTTTTATATAACGACGAAACCCTGGCTGTGCTGACTCTGGGGCATTTACAGGGATGCTATAAAGTAAGATGTGACTGCCACAGCACAGATAAAATACAGCAAATTAAAATGTATGTGATTGTAAAAATTATGGATTAAAAGATTCCTTTGATGTTCACAGCGAACTTTAGGTATAATATAGCTTATACAGGGTGTAACAAAAACAAGTGATAATACTTTAGGGTGTGTATGTGTTCCTTGTAGAGAGTTCACTGTGAAAGTAGCAGCGCTGAAAGACCAAAATTTTTTTTCACTTTCGTATGGGGAAACTCGTGACGCTCGGACCCTTGCTCATACAAAAGTGAAAAAAAAAATTCGTCTTTCAGCGCTGCCACTTTCACAGTAAACTCTCTACAAGGAACACGTACACACCATAAAGTATTATCACTTATTTTTGTTACACACTGTATAAAGTTCGCTGTGGGTATGGACTATGGGCCCTATATGATATAGGGGACCCATACCCATCCTAAAGTATCATAACTTAGTTTTGTTACACCTGTAGATACCTACTAGATAGAGCATATAGTTGAATTTAAAACGTACTTAAGTAGGCGACGGGCAAAGCGTACTAAAATACCCTAGCATAGACACTTTAAAGTTTAAACTACGAAAAATCTTATAATATTTTATTGGGATTCACAACATTTTTCAAACAAAAATCTAAGGTGCCATCAATGGGAAGACTGCCAAAAATGGGGTAATTTTACATTATTTTTTGCAGAACTTGTTCCATATATTTATTTTAAGCTATTTGTTTTTTTTTTTAGAACGACGGCACCGCGCTGATGTTCGCAGACGACCTGAAACAGACCCTGGAGAGATACCTCTTCGGCATCTGTCCTCAACCATTCAAGGTACACGCTGCTTTATTTTTAATAGTAATTTTAGATTAAGTGGATGACATAGTCTGAACGATAGCCATGGGTATTGCTGACTATTGCATGAGAAGACATTTAATATTGAATGAAAGTTAAATTTCAACACCAATAGTACGCTCATTTTGGGTAACTTTGAATTGCGGTTTAACTTTGAACAATACAATATTGTCGTAAATTGTATTGTTCAAAGTTAAACTGCAATTCAAAGTTACCCAAAATGACTGTATGGAAATAATTTGATATGCTGTTGGCTACACAGAAATAAATATTAATTAGTCTAGTATACAATGCTCATCAAACGGACTGCTCTTCACTAAGCAGTTAAGTGATAAGTGTTGGTCACAAGGAAAATATTTGGTCTCTGAATTAAGGACGCTGATGCGCCTAGTGTACTCATGACAGTGAATGGTGTGGTGTTATGTGCAGTCGCGTTGGTCGCAGATGGGGCTGGGCGGCAAGCGCAACGGCACCGCGCCCTGCGACCTCGACCTCGATCAACACGACCTCTCCGCCAGGTAAGACCCGCGACCTTGACCCTCACTAAACCTTGACCCTGTCCTCTCTGCCAGGCAAGATTTGTGACCTGACCTTGCCGAACTTGACCTCTCAGTTAGGTAAGACCGACGATCCATCTGGAACTACAGCTGCCACTTCGACCTTGCCCGACACGACCTCTTACTGAAGAAACTGTTGTATTGTCTTCTCTACGTAAACGGGATACAAATCTTCAAAGGGCAAGCTAAGCAGACAGGTACCTACTTACTACTTAAGACCCGCGACACCATATAGTAAGAACCTACTATGTAAGTTATAAGTACATATATGATATACCTAAGTACTAGTTACTACCGTCCGCCCTCTAATACTTAATCCCCTAGTCTGACAATGCAGACTGATCACCTGATTGTCTGACAAGTAAGATGATCCATGCGTCGGATGGGCATGTAAAAAGTCGGTCCTGCGCCTGATCTCTCGCCAGTCGTGTCGGTCTTCCGTCCTACTGGGTTATGAGAGTAAAGGAATAGAGAGTGCTCTTGTGTACTGCGCACACACTTGGGCACTATAAAAGTACTCCTGCGTACTTTGTCTGTTTTCAATGAAACCGGCCACCGTCACCGAAACCGGTGTGGGGAGTATTATTATTATTAATCCCCTAGTAATCTCAACCAGCGCGAAATCTTCGACGGGTAAAATCCACACTAGTATTATAAATTGCAAAAGTTTGTCCATCCGTAACCACTTTATGCCAAAGCCGCTGGACGGATTTTTTGGCACATAATATGTACTTTGAGTTTCGGGATAGATAGGTTCCCGCGCAAACAACTTCAACTTCGTTCAACAACAATATCTAGTACAGGGGTCACCAATTAGTTTCGCTCGGGGTCCATTTTAAGAAATGAACTGACTTTCACATATTGTGAATATTTTTTTACCAATGAGAAAAGTAACAATTTTTGTTGCATTTTTTGGAGTGAAATTGGTCCAAGCTTTTGATATCAAATCCTGAAGATGTTCATCAGTAAGCCGAGACCGAAATTTATTTTTAACGAAGTTCATCTTCGAAAATATTCGGTCCGCACACAATGGGTGGGCGGTCCGGATGCGGACCGCGGTCCGCCATTTGGTGACCCCTGCGGGGCTAAAATGGTCGCTTAGTTGAATCATACAATGAATCATTTTTAAACTTCTCTTAACGTGCAATTCATTTAATGATTCGTACTAAGCAATTCATTTGTTTGACATTTTTCTATGAAAAGTCGTAAAAATGGTCCAATAAATCCGAATTGCTTTTCTGTCAAATAGCAGAATCATCAAATGTTACTATAAATGTCATCTTTGATCTTAGAACTATTCTTATGTCGTAATACCGTACATTATAGAAATTGTTTAACTAAAGAAATTTAAAATTACAAAGTCGGTTTCAAAACTTTGAAGTTTGTATACAAACATGACTAAAGTAAAAAATGTTGCCAGCATATAGCATGGCTTCATAACGTTATCGATTACTAGAAAAATTACCGTTACGTACCGTTATTTTTATAAGGGTAGCTTCACGATATTTTTAACGATATCTAGTAGGTAACATAACATTTAAATATAGTTTAAAAAATGTCGTTATTATTACCGGTAAAAATATCGTTATTTTCTGGTATGCGACGTTGCCAGTTCGACGCGACATATTTCGTTATTCATACAAGTCTGTGGGTAACATTTTTAGATACCTATAGGTATAAAAATAACGTTATTAATACTGATATTTTTTAACGGTAATTTTTGGTATGCAACGATGCCAGTTCGACGCGACACCTTCCGTTCATGTTAGTAGACGCACGAAATCTCACTCAAAGCCCAATTCGCAAGATTTGTGCTTACCTACTTTTTAGGGTTCCGTAGTCAACAAGGAACCCTTGTAGTTTCGGTCTGTCAGGCCGTCTGTCTATCTGTATTAAATTTTACTGTGCCAGATGCGGACATCTATACTTACCGTCTTGTACCGCGTTTGAAATTACGCGCCATTCCATGCGAACACGGACATGTCATACTTGTTCTTATTTACAGCGAACACTGCACAGTGCACGCGGGTGTGCTTGTACTATTTATTTACGCGCAAGATTGTTGATTAATTTAATTATTCAGTGAACCGTGAGCCGTGACCCGTTTGCTCGTTTCCGTAGTCAACAAGGAACCCTTAGGGTGAGGCCAAACGAGCATAATTTTGTGAGTCGTGAGTCACCTGATGGAAAGCAACTACCGTCGCCCATGGACACTCGCAATATAAGAAGAGCTGCAGGTGCGTTGCCGGCCTTTTAAGAGGGAATACGCTCTCTTCTTGAAGGTTTGCAGGTCGTATAGGTCCGGAAATACTGCTGGTGACAGTTCGTTCCAGAGTTTTACAGTGCGCGGCCTAAAGTTACGCGAAAAATGCACGGTGGAAGACTGCCACTCATCAAGGTGATGAGGATGGTAAGTATATTTTTCGCGTGGGGCGATGGCGAAAAGTTGCAGGAGGTATGATTCTGAACAATTCCTCAGAGCACTCCCCGTGATACAACTGATAGAGGATGCAGAGTGAAGCTACATATAGCCCGCCTTAATTATTTAATTTATTTTGTTTTTAGTATTTAGTATTATAGCGGCAATAGAAAAACATAATGTCAGAAAAACAGATGGATGAGCGCATTGGTAGCTCAAGCCGGGAGTCGCGGGTTCGAATCCCGCCGACGGAATAAAAAAAATAATTTTTTTTAGTATCTATATTTATAAAAAAATATAGATATTTTAAAAGAGCCAAAAACTAAAAGAGTTAATGGGATTCAAGAGTCTTATGTATAATTGGTCTGTGGTATGATGGTAGTGATGATGATGATGATGAGTGTAATTTACATAGTAGCATAATAATATGCTTTCTTCGTAAAACAATGCCGAAACCCCCAAACTTTTGCATACCTTGGTGCAAAATCTTACTTTTTGGTCGCATATGCTTAGGATACTTCTCTTTAAATCAAAATCACCATTATTTGTTTCCATATAATTAATAATTTCAAATATCGGTTAAATTTTCATATTGTTATATGGGCATTGCGGTAGTAACGTTACGAAAATATAACGATATTTGAAGATTATGGTGAAATTATTAAACAACATTTTGTTTTTAATTATAAAATGATTTTAATGAACATAATATATACAATAAATGTACAGTTTAATACATAAAATATAACAATTATATCAAATATTTCGTGGATCATTCATAAAATCATAAATAAATGTAGAAATGAAGAGTTGGTTTTTATTGTTTTTCAGAATGGCAATACAGTTTCAATTATGAATCTGCTAATGAATTGAATTGCCATTGACGTAGGACGTTATTTTACAAAATAAGATGAATCACCGACGATATTGCTTGTAATATCGTCGCTGAATTGATTGAGAGGAATTGCTAAAAGTTACCATTGTAGCCCCGCTGATCTAGTATGTCATAATGGTCATAATATAAATTAAGGGTTAATTCCAATATTCACATTAATTCTATATTTTATTAAGCTCTCATCAAATATTTAAAGCGCTGGAGAGTGTTGACATCCAACATGTTATTCGCGACCTCACGAAATATCACAAAGTGTCTCACGGCCGAATCAGAATTACACCGATATAAACTACTGGCACCGTATCAATAAAAATATGTTTACCTAACAGATATTAATGTATTCGAAAGGACATTATCCAATCCTCTGTCCAGGTTTTATTGAAAAATATTTTCCAGTGACTGAGAAAGGGTTGTGGATGTCCTTCCGAATGTGTAACACATTTATTGGGGTCCTCACACACGAAAATATTCTAAAAAATACATTTGAGATGAGTTCTCACGAACGACAAAAATTATAATATTATACAGTAAGATACCTGATTTTCCCCACTTTGTTGTTTTTAGGCTGGCAACACTGTCTCTGCGCGCGCACGCTGCGTCCCGCACCGACTGCCTGCGGTTTGGCACGGCGCTCGCCAACACGCTCGCCGAACTCGCTCGCACCGCGCAGGCCACGAGTATTCAAGGGAAAGGTTCGAATGATTAGAATACCTTTAGGGCCTTATCACACTGGCGATTAGCGAGCGATTTGAAAGCGACGCGATTGCGCAGCGCTCACGCCGCGATGACGTCGCGATTGCGCGGCGTGCACGCAGCTTGCCTTCGGCGTTTCGGACACTCGGCAGCAAAATGGATTCTGACGTCACTCCTAGACGAGTCTACTATATATACTTAATAATAATCTGTGAAGACGAGTGTACAAAATGGCGTCCACGCCACGCCGCGAAATCGCGACGTGCACGCCGCGCAATCGCGGCGTGTGCGCTGCGCAGTCGCGTCGCTTTCAAACCGCTCGCTAATCGCCAGTGTGATAAGGCACTTAATGTGATATCGATGTGAGTAGGTAATATTTTTTTTCATAATATTATTATGAAAAAAAAAATTGGTCTAATGACGTTTAATAACACTACATAATTTACCAACAGCTACCGCTGACGAAAAGGAAAAGAAGAGGAAATTGTCCAAGAGCCAAAAGTTGAAAATCCAAGCTAAACAGCGGACCGCGCTCGCCGTCAAGAAGAAAGCTGCTGCCGCCGCCGCCGCCGCCGCTGCTGCCAAGATGCAATCCTAACTATTTAGTTCCACGGACGTAAAAAAAATAGTTCATTATAAATCTTGTCGATGCCTACTGGAAAGATAAGAACAACATCAAAGGGTACCTACTTGATAATTTATTTCAAAATACAAGTATTTCTTAGTTCCTTAAAGAAATTCCTTAATGAGTACCTATCGTTTCTCTTGCACTCAAAAATGTTGGAATGTCATTTCCACGTACTTTTTATGAGCTGGATATCATATTTGATGGAGTTTAAAAGAGAAGCATAGATTTAGAATAGTTTTGTTTATGCAAATACTATCCTATCTAGTCGTTAAAATTGTTGTTTTGTTTCATACGCCTATTGGAAACTACATTTTGAATAATCTTTGTGTGTATATTTGATCACATAACTCACTTCATGCAGTACTTAGATATGTAATTTATTTTACTTTTTGTGGACATATTATTTAAATATTAACTTAAGTATAAATCATTGTAAATATCTTCTAGAAAGTAAGATTTAACACTTGTAATTAATATGTACTTACTAATTTATTTTTAATAAAACACAAAATATATAAATAGACTGGTGTATCTTATTTTAAACAACATTTTTGTTTAGAAGTTTAAGGACGACTTTATTTGAAAAAAAAAAAAAGTAAAACTTAATTTAAAATTTAAATAGTAAAACTTAAATTAAACCAATCTCTTCTCAGCGTTATGTCTGCATATTATGTTAATGTTGCTATATAAAAAAAACAAATTTTAATAAACTTTGAATCAAATAAAACACATCATAAAAAAGTGAAAAATTTATTTACATAATTTGTTCTTATTATTACAAAGCGTCATGTTGTATACGAGAGTATTTAGTTATGTTCAGTGTTTACACATTACAGCTTACACTAATATTCATTGTAATTTGTATCTACCACCCGGACGACATATCTGTAGTGTAGACTGTAGACCCGATTGCAGCTGCGCCCGAACGCGCGGCTTGGCGCCGACACCGCGAGATCACAACCCATTGTATGTAAATAACAGCGCGACCGCGCCGCTATTTGAATAATTCGTTACATACACTGACCTCTATAATACACTGGACCGGCGATCGCTATCAATAAAATGTTCCTATTTGAAAGTCGCCATATTGGCGCTGATTGCTATGCGAAAGCATTAGTGAATGTATTTGGAACTACCTATTTTGCAACTTTTTTGCAATTTGCTATGTAACTAATTACATAGCAAATTGCAACAAATGGCCGTTGCAATTTGCTATGTAATTAGTTCACACTACGCTCACCGGTGGGGCGGTGGCACTTCAAATCGGTACAAAAAATAGCTGTCATTTTGTACAACATAGCCTGTCCAGTGTATTATAGAGGTCAGTGGTTACATACTATTGCTTGTGACCTGCGCGCTGCGGTGTAGCGGCCGAGCCGCTCGTTCTCGCGGACGCATATTAATTCAGTGGGCGAGGGCTCGATTCCAGTGGCGTAACTACAGGGTGGCATGGCTGGCAAAATGCTACGGACGCCCAACCCAAAAGGGCCCCGGCCCGAGAGGCCGTAAGTACAAAAAAAAATATACATTTTATTATTACCGCGAAGATTTTTACTGATAGAGCCCCATCAATTTACCACGGGCCCCGGATCTTATAGTTACGCCACTGCTTGATCCACATCACATAAAACTCGGGTCACGGTTTCGACAGTTTTATATAGCCAATAAACGCTCGCCACGCTAAATGTTGACCAATAACAGCCCGGTAAGTTTTCGACTCCGGGTGTCACCCCGCAGCTCAGCTCTACAGATATTTCGACCGTGTTTTATCTAAAGTACAAGATTTTTTCACAGTGCATTACTTTGGTCGGTAGAACATAATTTCTGTCGTCACGTCGTCGATTTTGTGACAGAAAACTATTTGACTAACTTAAACTAACATGCTAATGTGTTTTGCTTGGAGAAAACATCACAGACACACAAGGATCATGTGGCACTCTGACATTGTCATAGTGGCGTAGATAAAAAATTACTGTCACTCAAAATGACACCACGTCAGATTTCATTTTGGACATGCAAAATGACATAAACCAAAATGATACTTGGATCATCCAAGTATGATGACTTGCATCCAAGTTGGATGAGTTTGATAGGAAAGGTGTGCGTGTGAAATAGCTGCCCCTCTGTAACATTTTACAAGATGGCGGATTCGGTCCGATTTTGGCCACGCACCTTGTGGTTTTGTAACCTTGTAGAGCTGTATGAATTAGTTTTAAAGATGGATAACGTTTAGTTATGTTCATCTCAGTTTAAATGAATGAAATATGCAATTTCCTAAAGGTAAATAAATAAAATGAGGGCTACTCCCAGAAAAAATATTTGGGGCCCCATTGCACAACTTTTAATATGCTCGTCCGATGCGTGCGCACTATAAAAGGCGACTAATAGTTCTACGGGAAATTATTTACAAAACTTAACTACAAAGTAATACTGATATAAGTTTCAAACTAAAAGTACAATAAATGCGTCAAATGCGATTATAAACGATGTAAGACTGTCCAATTGATTTCATAACTCCATTGTGGTAAAATAAAAAAATGTAAAAGTGTAAAGTAAAATTAATAAAAATTACACAAAGGTTAAAAACAAATCGAATATAAAATTATGACCCGTCACGAGGGGATAGAAATGTAAGCAAATGAATCATCGAACATTAAAATCACAGCTAAAACTAGGCTTAAAACCTTTGCTTAAAGTCACTGATTTTCATTTCTCATTAAAATAAAACAATAAAAGATTAACTATAAATTGATCAAAAGATCAATATAATTGTATAAAGATGAATTTATAATAAAACATTACGGATTAAGCTGCATAAGTTGAAAATAGTTTCTACAGTACGTCCGGGCTCGAGCTGCACTATAACCTAACACCGTCCAGTGTCCAGTGTCTACTTAACACAATACCGAAAGCTACGTTCGCTATAAATTCATACAAAAATACTGATGATTTGTTATCACTACCATATATACACTATTTAGCTTTTTGAAATACCGAAGCATAAGTATGACATTTTAATATAGAAGGTGGGATCGCGGTAACACAACGGTCTAGAATCATCGGAGATATTTTAAAATGTCATATGGAATGCATTTCCGAAGGCACGTTCGTCTAATTTCTTCCAAAAATATACAATAACCTATTCGATCTCTACATGGCAACACTAACACTAATCATAAGTACTAAGGCTCTTTAGGACACTCGCGTCGAGATAAACACTACCTCTATCACTATTCACTATACTGTGAATACTACATTACACTTATTCGCGTCATACATAGCGACGACATTTTTTTACTATATCCTTATATTGAACACTGGTTCGTGATTATTTGCTAAGATAATACTTTAAAAGTATGTCACGAAATATAAGATCACTATCGGGAAGCGAATCGCACTCGATTTTCAAGTCGATTCCTACACAAATTACAGCTTCGAATTTCCTAACGTATTACAAAAAGCCGTTTCGTTTTAGTCTCTCGAACATACACATCTCGAGATAATATTTTATCAATATGGTGATACAAGTTAAAGCTTACAATATACAAGTTACTACAAAATATGAGAAAGTACATACTCTATCCGCTTAATTTGTACCAAACTGTAGTTATGGACTTAACTTCTATTCTAATAGAATCTGCAAACAGAAAGAAATTATTAATAAATAAAATATATTCTCATTTTCATTTAATTTTAGAACACTTTTTTTATCTGAAAACATTATAGTACGGGAGCCCTAGAACAATTTTTTTATTACTATCAAGCTAATTTTTTGTGAGTAGCTTCATTTTGATAAGACGAACAACATTTTTGTTTGCGTAAAATCTCGAAAGTGGTAAGTAACAGAGATAGAAAGGATTTCATACTTTGAATTGATAGTCCTAAAATATGGACTATTTTATTTGTAGGACAATGTTATATAACTAATAACCTATCAATATACAAAAAATCTGCTTCTTAGGGTTCTGTAATCAACAAAACTTGGTTGACTACTGAACCCTACAAGCAGATTTTTTGTATATTGATAGGTTAATATTTATATAATTTAAGAGACCACCAAGTCCAAGTATTTTTTTCTGTTAGCTACTACTTTCTGTTTCTGTTAGCTACCACTTTCAAGATTTTTCGCAGATAAAAATGTTGTTCGTCTTATCAAAACGAAGCTACTCACAAAAAATTAGCTTGATAGTAATAAAAAAAATTTTGTTCTAGGACTCCCGTACCATTAGGTGTTGCCAGTGTTAATTAATTTTTGAATGTCAAGTTTCAATATTTTTAAATTAAACTCGAGTTTAGTATGTTTAAAACAAGTTATATAATGAATGATAAATTTTAATTTCTGTCTGCAAGTGGAATAAAAACTAATGGCCTCACCTAGCTGTTAGGAGCGAGGTCACCCCACGTGCCGAACCAGTTGTTGTTGAACATGGCGGCGTAGGGATGTTTCCGCTTCTTGTGCAGCCGCAAAGACTCCTCCGACGCGTACCAGAACTGCGGGAACTTGTCGAACGGATACTTCAGCGATTCCTTCTCGTAGGGCTCAGAAACATCTCCTGTAATACACACATTTTGTATTACAAAAAGTACCATCGAGGAAATTGATTCCTAGGCAGTTGACAGACCAACGTCATTTGGTCGGAACATGTCAATTTAATGTTAATTGTAATCTGTAGAGTGTAGACTGAGTTTGACGTAACGCGACCAAACTACATAGGGCCCCATCCACCTTGGAATCAACTTCTCTGATAGTACATCTAAAACGGGACTTTCACGGTATGGAGTGAACAGTGATTACATGGGGGTCGTAAAAAGTCTTTGTGTTTTGTCTGTTTCAGCCTAAATTGCTTGTCTTGTATTTTAGTGTATCATCTAAATCTCCTTTATAATACAAACTTCAATTTTTATGAAAATATTCCTGAAGGGGATTTTATACGTGGGAGAGCCATACTTCGGCACGAATGGGCCGGCTCGACCGGAGAAATACCATGTTGTCACAGAAAACCGGCGTGAAACAGCGCTTGTGCTGTGTTTCACCGAGTGAGTGAGTTTACCGGAGGCCCAATCCCCTACCCTATTCCTTTCCCTACCCTACCCTATTCCCTTCCCTTCCCTACCCTCCTCTATTCCCTTCCCTTCTCTACCCTTCCCTATTCTCTCTTAAAAGGCCGGCAACGCACCTGCAGCTCTTCTGATGCTGCGAGTGTCCATGGGCGACGGAAGTTGCTTTCCATCAGGTGACCCGTTTGCTCGTTATTTTCCCCCCTTATTTTGCCCCGTTTGCCCCCTTATTTTCATTTAAAAAAAAAAGGGATTGAAATACTACAGGTATAATTTCAGGTTAGCACACAAGGCGGAGAAAGCCCTGATTTAAGGTAGAAAGTACCAGGTATGTCTTGTAAGTATTTATAATTCTGGCATATTATTTTTATACTCACTTGCTGGTAGACAATACACGCAGAATATCCTATGCCTCTTGCCCTCGTGTGTCTCCAGATGTTTCTTGTGCTGCTTTCTCCGGATGGAAACGTGTGGACAGCATGGGCATGGCAGCGCCAGGTCTTTGGGAACAGAACCGTGTCGTTCTGCAGCATGAGTTACCAAAGTGGATGCCACTCGGTAGCCCTGAACAATAAATTAGTACATATTGTAACTTTAAAGTAGTAATCAGTACTTTGCAAAGAAAAATATTAAAATAGGGTGTCTTTCTGTAAACCTTGAGCAGAGTCAACTTTTGTACCATATTTAAAAAAAAATAGAATAGTCACCATCCACATACTTTAAAACAATGTTCACATCTGTATGGAAAATTCTTCCACTTGGGATTCTTTTTCCTGCTAAACACCATTTTGTAGGGCTCCGTGGGGAACCAGTCCTCGGGGTCCAACATCAGCTCAACCAATTCAGTTCCTGGAAAACATTGCTTCACATTTTAACAAACAAGCTGACCTATGCTCTCTTTGTTAGGCTTAAGAAGTAAAAAAAATAAATAAAATGCAATGATTTTTTTTACGTTTTTCCTTGCACTTATAGGTATTCAAAGTACTCATAACAGTTAATAATTTGTTTAATGATGATAATGATATACAAAAATCAATTTAATAATTTTTATGTGATATGGGAAAGTTTGGCCCCACATAGGGCCATCACCTCAATTGCCGTCGCCGGTCAAGCACGACAAAAATCCCGGACATTTGGCCGAAATATGGTTATTTCCCCGGACACCTCTTAAAAGGTATATTTTACGATTACATCTTGCTTTGTGCTAAAACGTCTTTCTTTTCCAACAATTTGTAAAAATCTGATTAACTGGAGTCCTTGAAATCATACTTGATTTTGATCAGAAAAGAAACTGTATGTATGCTTATCGACTTTTTATCTTTCATTTCTTGCTACATGAGTAAAAAGTTAAATTTCTCTCAACAAAAGTGTCCGGATTTACCCGGACACTTTTAAAAATCCCGCCCGGATGGTCCCCTGACAATTTCAAACTAGGACAAATCCAGGGAAACCCGGACGGATGGCAGCCCTAGTCCCACATAAATAAAATAAATTATTATTCTGAATACATAGAGCATATACTACAAGTTTTGCAAATTGCAATACATTGTTATGTTCCTTGATTTTCAACAGGATTATTTACCTGATGGCAATTTGACTTCATATTTGGGTACTGGTTCAGGTGGTTTTGGTACACTGATCACTTGAGAGAGGGATGTGTTGTTGGCCACCAGCAAACTGGTCAGTATTGCATTCTGTGCCTGTAACATAAGCATATACTTAGTCCTAGTTAGTTTTTTTTCAATCTAGAAAAAGAAGGACATCACCAGGGCTGGACTGTGAGCTTACGAGGCCCTGGGCTGAAACTATTTAGGGACAACATTTTAACTGTCAGTTCGTAGTACCAACACCTAAATTGTATAATAAACCTTGATCATAGGATTCTCAGGGATACCAACAAAAATTTAATAAAATTATGAATTCTTTCACATTATTGTCTATTTTTGACTTGACTTAGCTGGGGGGCGGAGGCCCTTGAACTCATGGGGCCCTGGGCTTAAGCCCAAATAGCCATAATATGGTAGATCCAGCCCTGGAAATTACGTACGATAATACAGTCTCCCAGTTAGTTTGATAATAATAAATTAAATAAGGATCCACATGCTGCCAATACTATGGTGAACAATATGGTAATAAACTCAAATCTTCGCAAACCTGATAATAATTTAATTTTGCTAAACCTTAGTACAGATATTAAGTAGATAATCTACTTAATAATTTAAGTTTAACCAAAATTAATCCAGCCAATTCAATAAAAATATACAATCAAAATATACATTTTTTTTTAAATCTATGGATGCTTCACAATCACACCACATGAACAAGACAACGGAAATAAATTTAATTCTTTTATACATATATTTAAAATTTTTATTATATGATACACATATTTAATACATATCCCATGACACAGTAACTTTGAAAACTTTTTGTTCCGTCGGCGGGATTCGAACCCGCGACCCCCGGTTTGAGCTACCACCATGCTCACCAACTGAGCCACAGAGGGCGTCAACAATTTTAAGTGTAGTGTAACGATTACAATGTATAAAAAATAATAAGAAAGTGAAATGAACCTGCAACAATGCTCCATTGGAGAAACTTTGAGATAAATCCTTGGGTTTCCGTTTATATCCCTTGGGTGGGCCTCTCTTCTTAGCTATCTCCCCATTCTTCTTATATCTAACGACTTCACCGTCGTTGGTGGCTTTGGTGACAGGCGTGATGGATAGTTTTGCCGGCAGAGAGTATCTGCTGTGTAAAGTCTTTACCACATTATTTGTGTTTAGGTTACTCGCCGCTAGAGCTAAAGGGTTCGCTAAGTTGAGTGGGTTGTTGACAAACTTTGGCAGCGTTGAGGAGGAGGGGAATATGCTGAGGGACTTGGGTGTGTTGAATGCAGGGATCTGGTAGACTTGTAGGTTAAGATCGCTGGTATATTTCAGTCTTTTGGCATTTGGTTCGTCGTCACTCGATTCCGACTGAGCTGTGCACAGCGGGTCCTTCTCCATCAGTGAATTTGAATGTGGAGGCTCCGCTTCCTGGATGCAAAACATCTGAAATATAATGAACAATGTGCATTTAAATAATTTGGTAAACTTTTTTAAAATTTTATAATAAACATTGTTTAAAAATGAAAAATTACATTATAATAGGATTATAAAGTTTCAAGGTAAAAAATTAGTATGTTATGTCTTATGAGAATGATATTAATAACTTATAGATTGTACAACATTACACTGATAACACAAAGCAATATTATGGGTGTTTTAAGATATACTGGTAAAACAAAATATATAAAAAAAGAATAAGGATGCTTCTATATCAGGGGTCACCAAATGGCGGACCGCGGTCCACTTCCGGACCGCCGCCGACCCATTGTATGCCGACCAAGCATTTTCGAAGGTGGACTTTAAAAATAAATTTCGGTCTTGACTTACTGATGAACATCTCCAGGATTTAATGTCAATAGTTTGCACCAATTTCACTCCAAACAATTTTCATTAATATGTAAATAAATACATTATTTTTTTTATCATAAAATATTGTGCAGACCGAAAAGGTAATTTCTTTTCTTAAAATGTACCCCGAGCGAAACTAATTGGTGACCCCTGTTCTATATTATGGGAACAAATTAAGAATTTTATTTGTAAAGATAAATTTGCCTATTAAAAGTAGATGCACTGAGATTTTACTTTGTAATTTAGTAGATATAATATGTATACAAGATGTTAGTGTAAACACCGTTATCCTTGAAACCATCAAATGAGCCCGTCAAAATGAACAACTTTTTCAATGAGAACAATGCTGGGAACTCAAAAAAATTCATCTTTATACCCATACAAATTGCCGATCCTAACTATCTCTGGTCTTGCCCTACTAGAGATAGGAATAGCTCACATTAGACATTAGAGACATATATTTTATGTCAATTCAATGCTAGCTGCGATCGGTTGTATGTCAAACCAGAGATAGATTGAATATTGGGAACAGCCGTAACACACTGTATAACAGTATGCACATTAGCTATGAAATTTTGACTAAACAAGTAATAATTTAGAAATAATACACCAACACATCATTATTAGTTTTGGAAGGTAGTGAAAGGTTTGCTGAAAATCATAAAAATTATTAAAAGATTCCCTTTTTAAATAATTGCTTACACAGTTAAAAAAGAATATTGCAACATAAAATCAATGAATGAATATACATTATTCTGTACGAATTAAAGCTCATTGTATAAAAAACTATGACTAATAGTTTAAGAAAGTACAGTTAGACATTCTGAAGTACATTGCGTACCGTTCATTAGTTTACAGCTCACAAATCTATAATAGTAATCCTTCTACGACACTAAATCGAGCGATATTACGCGTCTTTTTATAATAAAATATGATGCAGTTACAAAATGGCGTTTTATAAGAGAACCAAACATAATTAAACTCTCGTGAAAATAACAGCACATGCTAATAAAAACTCACGTAAAGTACATTGACTGATCTAAATTTCTTTACAATTTGTATTGTTTTGAATTAAGTACCAACCTTGGAAGACCGGAACGCCTTCGTTTAACTTGTATACGTCCACAAACTGTTCATATATTTAAATTTTAACTTATTTAAATTATTTTTGAGACGAAATAAAAGCAAATTCTTGAATAAAAGGTTATAAGTTAAATAATAACAAGAGGATACCCCGTCTCTCATTCATTTCGACGCTTTGAAAATGTTGCAAGCATAAAAAAAACATTAATTGATTGATATACTTTTTAAAAGTGACTTAACATTATACAAAAGAGTTTAGATCTACTGCCAAACTACAAAAAGTAAAAAGAATATTATTATATTTGCGAAAATTGAAAAAATATTAAAGTTTCTAAAATATCTTTTTAGTTGTAGACAGAGTTGTTTATAATTTTAAATATTATTAATTAAATTTTTAAATAGAGAACTAAAATCATCTAAAAATAAAGTTTCACGTAAATATCTGACAGTACGACATGATATGTAAATATAACAGGCTGATTAAACAGATTAAATGATAACATTTGCATTACAAGCACAATATTTTATTTTTATTTTATTTCCCGTTCCGTGGCAACCCTGGCATATCTGCTCGGTACCTACCATAATATACTTATAATATCGGTGGCGGCATCGTGCGACATCAAACTCAAAGGCGTTTCGTTAACTGTAAAGCCGGCGCCAGACATGGGCTTCAAAGTTTGAGCAAACTTTGCACAAATAGGAAAATGCCAGCAATAACTTTGCACAAATAGGCAAATGTCAGTGCCACACTTGGCGAATTTGCGTATTTGATCACATGTCTGGCGCCCGCATAGGGCCTGGACAATTATAATATATTGCTATACTGTGTCTATAGTTGTATCTAATATTCACCAATGAAATTGAAGCCCATTTTCACCAACGTCTGTTAGTGTTAACAGCTTGTTAAAATGTCATGTCTTCGCTTTCGTTGGTATGAAAAGTGAAAGAGGTAAGTACATGATATTCATTCAAGCTACGTAAAAATTAATGCAAAATTTATTTTACTCCGACCGCGACATTCGACAACCTTGCGACAACCCCTCTAATAATTAATTTATATTAAGTATTATGTAAGTAAACAAAAACATGCATAAAACAAAGTTTTGTTGGACGGCAAAGGGGCCATCAACATAACTCCGCGCGCCGCCGCAATAAAGACATACAATGGCTAATTTTTAATTTCCTTGAGTTTTTTTCCTTAATTTTATGTTCATGTAGTGATTTTGTAAAAATTAAATTTAATACTTACCTACTTAAAACTAAAAAATGTCGCGGTCGTTATGGCGTATAGGCTCAAGATATTTCTGAAGAAACAGGCTGTAATAAACATAATTACTTAAGTAATAATTAATATGGATTTTTTACTTTCATTAGAATCATAGTTTTTAGCATTGCAATTTGCAAACAAGTAAGCGGATCGCTTGAAGGAAGGATTATGGTGGTTGATTAACCCTAGAACCGTACCCTGGGGTACAAATTAAAAAATTAACAAAAATATCGTTATATTTTTTTTACTCTTCGACGGTTTGTTTCGCGCGTCCGTGTATTTACGTGGGACGGGGTGATGCGCTGATACCTCAGTCTGGCGAAGTTCTTGCTTGCAAGTGGAAGCGGTACATTGCTTGTGGTACTGCAGTACCCCAGGGTACTTTAAACGTATGTATTATTGTTTGAGCATTTTCATCGTTTTGTTGTTTTTTTTTTTGTTATTTGTGGGCATGAATTTGATGAAACTGACATAAAATTTATCGAGATCGGTCAATCAGTTTTTTTATTGTGAGTTTATTTATTTTTGATGGAATTATAGGATTGTTTACACACTCCTAACTTATTTTATTTTTTTCAGATAGCGTCTAGACGTAATTTGAGTTAAAAATTAAATAGAGAATATTCTTCTGGAATCGGAAGATGGTGAAGATCTGTTTTTAGGTGAGGCATCTGATGAAGAGCTGGATAAAGTTATCCAAGATTTTCACGATGACATAATTTTTTCTCAGAGTCTTTAGAAGTAGAGTCACCTCCTGATTCAGACGAAGAAATAGAAGATAATGTATCTTTGCAGTTCAGTTCTAATGCGTAACCAGTCACTGTCCTCAGCGTTCCTGATATAGTACGTGGTAGAGGTAGAAAAAAAACAAAAAAGCTGCGAAAAATGTGTATGGCATGGATAGCTTTGTAATACTTACAGTGTGTCGCGCAAAACTCGCCGCTGGAGCCTCTGTGTGTTCTATGGAATACTAAATATTGTGGGGATCAATTCTATGATACTGTTACATTCTATTCAGATGCTGCTGATAATTGCCTGAAGACTCTCGCTTTGATCTCATAAAACCGTACCTAGAAGACAGATTTTAATACCGAACTTTGCCAACGTCCCTACAAATAAGTATTGGTTATATACTGGGGAAAAAACGACCAACGCCTTCTATAGCTTCTCCTAATTTCAAAAGGTGTTTTTTCTTCCCGAGGTCCAAAGACCGCAAATCACGTACGCAATGTGAGACGTGCAAAACTTTCATTTATACTGTTCACGAGAACAAAATATGCAAAAATTGTTTTATAGTACCTAATTAATGCGATTTAATTATGTTTAGAAAGACTGAGGTTATTGTTAAAAAGTCTATGTAAGTTGATTTAATAATAAAATCTTTAATATCTTTTTAAAAATGTGTTATTATTGTTGGGGTGCACTAGTACCCCAGGGTACCGTTAGATAAAGTTTAAGATGGGTACGGTTCTAGGGTTAATAATATTATTTCCAAGTAGTTACCTAGTGGAAAGGTATATAATATTACTTTTATGGTATGTCCATACAAAACCAGTTCAACAATTTAGACGTGTAGAGGTAACAGACAGACATACACACTCGCATTTATAATATCAGCATGGAAGTATGTATGGATATTACACAGTGATTTGTCTTTGCCTGGCATATTGTAAAAGTCCTGTCATGAAAAAACTGATCATGGGACTTTTCCAAAACACAAAGACAGCGCACCTTGACTATTATTTATTTAGTATATTTTGTTCTGTTTTATCCAAGTTTTATCTATAATACGTGTTAGAGAGAATGCTAGAATATAATAATTTTTAAGTGACACCTTATTAAATGCTCTAGTTACCTATCTTTTTTGAGAAATAGTTTAATGCTTCAAAAAAGCTATAGTAGTCTAAATATGGTATCATTTAGTTATTAAAATAAAATAGATAAATGAAACAAATGTGTTAAATAACCATTTTTTAATTGAAAACTTAATCTAAACTCCAACATCGATATCAAAGGAAATTAAAAAAAATAAATTACTAACGACTAGATGACAATGCTGTACAACCAACCGACAGGACCTCTGAGGACAGGACCGAAAACAAATGTCGCAAAAATTATATCACAATTTCTTATTATCAATACATGTTCAAAACAAGGTAATTCCATTATAACATACAATATAATTTCTATGGATCAAATCATGCAGTCACTAAACACAAGTCAATTATTGAGTTTCTCATTTTTTCGCTTTGTTATGGAGATATTAATATGTCAATTGTTTTATTACTATCTATCGAAGTCTTAAACATGTAGGTATGAATATTTTCCCTATGTACATAATAAGATTTGGCGCTAAACTGGTCAAACTTTTGGTATAATTCTTTTCTTAATACAAAAATAAATACGTTACTAGAAATACAGACAAAAACTTAAATTTAAACATGTCAGACTTAACTTCTTATAGACTGCAGTAGAAGTCTCCAGTCCCTAAAAATGCTCAACACTCATGGCAGTAATATGATATTTAAAGTAGATGTGTGATGTGAATTAAAATAAAAAGATATAAGTACATTACATTATTATTTCGTATTTTCAGTTTAGACTGGATTGCACCAACTAACTTTAACCTTAACTATAACCGGAAAAATTGACAGATGTCGTATGAGAATATGGGGTGTTTGGACGCCATATTTAACTTTAACTTTACCCACGCCTCTGGTGCAACCCAGTCTTAGTAATTTTTTATAAAAAAATTGATGCAAAAAAAAATGTTGGGCATTAGTAGGTAAGGACTAACAAGAACAACACAAAAAATCTAATGAACTACTGTAGTCAATAAGACAGTTTTTAAATATTTTTCAATGGTCAAAAAACTGGCTGCAAAATTTGGTACAAAAATGGTAATTAACTTAAATATATACAGGAATGATTAAATATAAAATGCATTTGAATCATAATAATTAAAATGGTGGCTCAAGAATCAATGTCTACTACAAACTTAACAAAAAAAAAAAGAATGTTATGATTATGAAAACTTGAGCAACCGGCTGGGAAGGGAATGGTTTCAAAGAGAAGTTTTACTGTGAGGGTTGATTTAAAATGCACTTATATTTAACGTAGCGCCATAGCGTTATGTATATGGGCTAATTTAGTTAAATATTCCATTTATAACCAACCGCTCAAAAATGATATTTAATAATATCGTATTCTAGTGCTACAAACAAAAAATATAAATAATATAAATGGAAATAAATTACTGACGTTTGGGTTTTGGCCAATTTATTCGTAACCGAAAAATGCTTTAGGAACTGGTAGCATTTTAAAATTATGATATGATTATTTTATTAAATGCATTATATCTATCACCAAAAATGTGGACGTATGGATATTATTTGCAGCCTAGACTACCTTAGGAACCCTATCTTAGTTAAAATACCTAGCATAACTAACTTGTATACAGAAATTCCTATAGCCTCAGATATAATAACCACACTGAATCCAACTCTCCAATAAAATATATTCGGGATTTGAATGCCGACGCCATATCATGTCAGAAAACAATAAAGTGAATATAAGATTTGAACAAGTCAGGCGCAGTTTGTTGGGTATTCCTACTCAATGAATGGATAGAACCATCGTAGAATACACTCTTACATTATATAACTACAAGATTATACCATATAAAAATTAGTCCAAAATAAATATGAACCTAATCGAATGTCAAGCTTCATATACACAGAATAGAAATAAGTTTCATCTATCGAGCATTTTCTATACATTACAAATTGACACCTAAATAAATCCCTTAAATACTTCTAAATAAATAAGTTTTATAGAATTCAGAAGCTATTGCTCATAAAATTAACTTTATGCTACTGAATATAAGTAGAATATCAAAAAGAGAATACCTACTTAAGTGTTTGTTATCCAATAAAATATATACAATAACTAAACTAGGCATAAATATCGTTAAAGTCGTATTCAAATATATTCTTTTGGCATTTCCGCGTATGTTTTTTAACCGTCAAACAAATCTCTACGAGAGCTACAATAGCCGTCGAACCTATATGGCTGCTGACTGCTGAGTGCTGAGCGCTGACCGTCGACTCGACTCGCCAATAACTCAATATCATAGTGACAGCACCAGTATAACATGCGATCATCGCCCGTCGCGTGGTTATAAATCTTATCTATATTAAGCACATCAGGACTTGTAGGTACGAATTACGTCCTTGATCTGCGCCCTGCACAGGGGGCACTGGCCGCCGCCCTTGCCCCTCCACTGCTGGACGGCGCACCGATAGCACATGCACATGTGCCCGCACATGTACAGCACACTATCTATTGGGTTCTCGTAGCAGATCGTGCACTCCGTTCCGGTTAAGTTTCCTTCCCCGATCACCGAATAGAGAGGTTGATGATGTGAGGTAGATGGGAGAGCGCGGCTCGTGGAAGGTCCGTTCACGATTCTGTCCATACGCAGGGCTTCGGCGTGTCCGTTTGGCAGTTGGATTTGTTCGTTGGAGTTGTTTTGGCTGGTCGACGAGCATTGACCGTCTAGAGGTGGTCGGGGGCGGGGATACTGTTGCATCGAGGAGCAGGCCGCCGGAGCCGGTATCTGCTGGATGCACAGTTGGGACGATCTTTGGATAGGCTGCAAAGAAAAAAATACATTAATATGTTTTGTTAATGTCGCTCAGTCGCCGTCGCCTTTATTTTTTATCAGTATGCAAATTGAAAGTTAGTGACAAGTGAACGATCCTCACCTCTATATAATGTGCGCTCGCTAATGTCAGCCCTTGCTGGTGATTGGTAGCGTTCTGATTGCCATTTTGTGGAGGAAGACTGACTACTAGTACAGTGCCGCCGCTGGTGGTAGCTATCGGGGCAGCCGAGCCGGCTAGTACTCTCAGTTGCTGAGGCGGCGTCTGCGCTTGCACCGCCTGAGAACTTAACATTCTCACTTTTTGGGTTGCTCCATAAATATCGACGAACGCCCATAGTCGCAAAGTGTGGTCGACGTGCATGACCGTCACTGGGTTTGAGCCGTTTCGGCTGACGCGAACCTCGCCGTCTAAAGTCAAGGTCACCGCCAGTTCGTCGCCCCTGCGGAGACCGTTTGCGGCGTCCCGCCTCACCACCCAGTACTCCGGCCGATCTAATAGTTGCTCGGCGTCGTCGGGCAAATCGCAGGGCGTCAGAGTGGCCGGATCGCACGACGTCAGACCGATCGCCAAACTTCCTGCGTACGCTGCTTCCGTAGAGAGAATCTGGACGACGATGGTCTGCCCCGGGCGCATCGGACGGGCTGTGAATACGTATCCTTGACAAAATTCTGCTTCTATCCTCGCAGCCACGCCTCTATCGGTAACGAACTGAACGTTCCTTCCTTTCGTCCGGTGGAGACTCAAGGGGACTAGGGGATTTTGATATCTAGGTGGTGGGAGCGGCTCCTCGACCGCTAGAGCTCGCATACTTCCCGCCAATCTTTCCTCGTCGACCGGGCTCGGCGGGCATCTCCTTATCTGATGTGGCGGTGCCCTAGGATCGGCGAATTGGATGGCCGTACAGTTGCCGTACACGTCGACGAGCGCCCAAAGTGGATTCCTCGTGTCGACTCCCGAGAAGAATAAACCCTTGTCTTCACCGTTGACACCAAAGTGGACGTCGCCAGCGGAATTGACATAGTAGTACAATATATTATCCTTCTCGCAAAATCTTTCTCCGAGAGCTTTAGCCCAGTTTCCGGGTTTGTTGGTTAGATCTGGGCAGGCGTACTTGGGTAGAGCGTGTGCGAGGGATGTGGGGTCGTGAGATGTGAACCCGAACCGGATGACGCCGCTCCACGAGTTGGAAATTTCGACAAAACGGATGCAAACCTGAAAAGAAGGAAAAATACAATTAGTTAACATGTAATTTGGTAAGAAATGTATCGAAAATATTTTTTTGATATTGAAAATATTTTACTCATGAATCCACTGTTGATATAATAATTATGATCACACAATCAGGATAATACTTACTTTTTCATTTACCCTAACCGGACGAGCGCTGAAGGCGACGCCTTTGCAAAAGGACTCGACGCGTCGGGCAGTGGTGCCGTCGCGGGAGACGCGGACGTTGTCCCCGTGTACGGCGTGGAAGCTCAGCGGCGGCAGGTTGTTGGGGGTTCCGCCAGTGCAACCCGTGCGGGGCGCTGCAACAAGCAAACGTACATTTTTAATAACTTTATCCAACGAAGCAACTGTTAGTATACCTACAGGCTACAGTACCTATGATTTGAATTATTTTCACTATGGCATTGTTTCAAAAGTTTTAAAACGTACCTATAGTCAGAGAACTGTAGTTAAACAATGAGTACGAAAGTAGAATAGTAGATGTTAATTTCGTGTAACATGTTCTAAATTCTAAATCAGACCAAATACAAAATAGTCACGTGAGGGCAGTTAGCTCCCCCATTTCAAGTTTTCAAGATGGCGTCCACCTGCCTGGCAGATGTTCTAGCGCGCAGGAGTATTGTTTGAATACGAAATACTACTGCGGTAGTGCGGTACAGATATTACGTATAATTTACACCTTTCGCATAGAACTCGTATTCACCATCTGGCTATGGCGAAACCATTAGAAATTACAAATACCGTCGTCCTTAAAAAAATATATTCTAAATTGCATAATTTATGATTCTTGTTATTGTCGGGTTATATTGTGTAGACGATATTCTTAAAGGTAGGTTTGAAGGTAGGTTCATAGACTGGAGTAGATTGTGATCCTTGAACACGTATAGAGGAAACTCGAAAGTTTTTGTGAATGATACAGGAATCTCGAATTACTCTTCCGGCACTCGACGGTTTCGTGTGGCCTGTGGGCTGTGGGGCGGAACAGCCACGTGCACGGTTTCTGTGTGAGGGGTGACGGTACTTTACAACACTAGCGACGTACTGATATAGGGGGCCACGTTCAGTTTTATTATAAAAAAATATTTTTAATTAGCCATTTTTTTCGTTTATAGCCAATTTGTCAAACATAACTATAAGTAAGTAGCTCAAAACACAACTATGTAATCTAAATTTAATAAATGTCTTCGGTATGACCATATGAATATACATTAGGGTTTAAGGTTTTACACCACTCTTCAAACATGATTTGCAAAAAAAATTATGTACATTTTTTTGCCAAAATTAAACCGTGTCATACAGTGCAAAAAATAGCAATTTTAAAGTCATTTAATATTATAAGTACCTAATCATTAAACCATATGTTGATTTATCTGGATTTTTTTCAAATTTGAGGCCAGGTGGAGTAGGCGAGGGTGGCAGACAATTTAGTTCCGAGGGGAACACATCCGGCGGAAGCAGATCGATGGATTACGTATTTCTAAAATCACCCGCTTTTGGGGAGTAATTTGATATTAAACTTAGAAGAGTCCAAACCAGGTAAGTCAGAAAACTTAATATTAAGTAAATGTAAATTAATAAAAATATTAAGTAAATGTAAGTAAATTTCAAAATTTTGTAGCTCTAACCCCGTGAGAATTCAAATTCAATTTTGCACCGTTAGTATGCGTCTATAGTGTTTTTACAAGACTCACAAGAAATAAAATATAAACCACCTAATTAATAGTCCGCTTTCATATTACAAATTTGGCGGATATGTATTTTCTATCTAGTGATGACTCCCAACAAATGTACTGTCATAACAAGTTACTGCCGATGTTGCACGTCTGGGGAAAAGTGGCGACGACTCAATTAATTTCCCGCCGAGCGACACGTGTTCAAAACAAATTCGACGCCCTCAGACAATTAGTTAAGCGTACCACTAGAATAGAACGGAGGCACGCGCGGCGTCTGAATTAGAATCGACACGGCAAAAAGATTACGATACATGCGGCTAAAAATGCGGGGCGAATCGCCAACGTGCACGACCGGGGTCCCGGGTTAGCCAGATGGCGAAGGAACTATTTATTGTTGTTATACAAAACTTTTGAATAGACTGGAGTCATGTATGCTCCAGGATTTCTAAGTAATGATACACCAAAGAAAACTTGCAACTTCAATTCAAAACTTCCAAAAAAATCTTAAACGAATGTTGATCCCACTTAGAATTTTTAATAATTTTTGTTTATTTTGCCCCGAAAGCTATCACATTATTTTATGATACTCAACTGTAACATCGTGGACTGTCCGTTTATTATTATAAGAATCAAATAAAAGAGTAGCGTTCGATGCGCGTGGGCACGGTAGATAAATGTCACGTCGGACGTCATTTCTTCCTGGTGCAACGCAGCCTAAAGTTAGCCGCCAGTGACGTCAAGCACGGTCTAGAATGTGGCTCTTGTAATAGCCAGACTGATGTCGCAAATTGTCGCTCTGTTAGCACTCGTGTTTGTTGCCAATGCAACTGCACTTACGTCTATTTTAACGTGTCGATCAAAGGAATACATAATATTATGACAAGCGAGTCGATTCATTTAGCAATCGAGCTGTCCCGATTCTTCGGAAGAATATATTAGATTTAACACACAAATTCAACGTTTATTACAATCAGTGTGTTGCTAGATGTTAGAAGAGGTCGTTAGCTGTGAGTTGTGGAGATACGCTTCGTTGCTTGGCCACAGAAAGGATGTTCATAGATAGAGGAGTAAAGGGTGTGCGCCTGTGCAGTGAATAGAAAACCTATGATGCGTTAATTATGGTTGCAACAAAACCAAAGGGTTAATTATCAGATAAGTCTCCTGCGTAGAGAACATATAAGTCGAGGTGAAAGAAATTATCGAGGAGTACTTGAACAATGGGTTTTGTGTCTTTGAATTAATTCCAAGTTAGAAAACATAATTACAAAATTGTGGGTTGACGGAGGCGGTAGGTCACTGGTCAGTCTAGTTACATCAGACCGGACGATTTCGATAATGTTTATTCGATCATCCACCAGCAAGTCCCACGCTATAATTTAGGTTTGAAATCTAAACACTACAACATACACCTACGTCTTAATTTTGTGGGTTATCAAACACGAATATTACGTAGCACCTTCATACTTTTTAACGATCAATTACGGCCTACGAGCAGTGTGGTAATCCTCAGCTATTGAAACAAATGCCTTCACGAATATATTGAGTGAATAATAATTGAAGGCGAAATACAAGAAATATTTATTATAGCAGTAATGATGCTAACGCTATAATATGAACAAAAATTAAGAACACTTAAATTAGCCAAGAATCTAAAAGTAAAGCTTAACGTAACAATACTTTCACAGACAAAGAAGCTGCCCATAATAATTAACCTCAAAATGGAGCATGTGTTAAATTTAGCTCTAAGAAACCTCCAAGGGCTTAAAAAATCGATGCCCTAAATACCTAAGCACTACACCCTATCGTCGATGACCTCATGGGGTTTGGATATAATGAAGTGTGCTAGAATGGGGCCAGTTGCATTGGGGTACAATACGAGGGTTGCATTGCATAAGACGATTAGAAAATAATATATCGATGTTTATCCATACATTTTGTCTACAAATTCATTCTTCACTGTAAAATATTACTTCACGCCTTATATCGGTTTGTTTGTAAATATAATATCTGGCAGGCAGCTTAGAGTTAAAACTTATTTTTAAGTTACATATTATACAAAATATAACATAACCTTAAGCTGGGAAGATTTTAAGTGATGCGATAAATAGGATACTAGAGAAAAGGTCTCATAAGGTTAGACAGATCTAATTTTAGCTCGTTTAGGGAGTTTCACGGCAATCAAAATTATATTTTGGAGTGGAATTAGATTTAATATTCGGATTTAAAACCATATTGTAAGACGCACAATGTAGGTTCGTTAATTATTGTAAGGGTGAACGGACACAATGCAATCATTGCTTGATATACGACAAAATCGCTAATTAGTAATTACAAAAAAGACTAATGGGCATTGTCCAAAAAAAATCACATTTTCGTTAAAATAGGGTATTTTAAGAATATAAATTAAATAATTTGAAATTCATTGGCTAGTTTTTTTTCAATAAATTTTTAAAGTTTCGCTCTGACGTCATCATCGGCGGCTAATTGACCTCTGTAGTGTTTTAAATTTCCTTTCAATTTTATTTATAATGGCTGGTTCGTCAAATGCAAGTTCTCATTATGTGAAAGCTGATACGAGAAGCTTACCAAAAGTTCGAAATGTAATATTGGTCGAATTTACTGCTTATTTAACGCCATTGAAGGTCAAACTAAAGTTAAACATATTTGTTCAAAAATATAGGTAACTAATGGGTATTTTTTTCTTTTATATACAGAAAAACGATCACTGACCTTATTCCTCGAAATGTTTTTGTAATGAGCAAAATTAAAAAAAAATGGACAATCCCCATTATAGTTTTCTTACGCATAATGCTGACACCGTGCACCGATAGCTAAGTTCAGAAAACCGAACACGTACAGGTCGTAGACCGCTCACAAACCGTGACCGACGGCCACTCCAGCCGGAACAATATAACGCCAAATTAAAAATAATCAGACAACCAATGGACAACCATTTAAAAATTCGATCGCATTGTTTAGAGATTTTCAAATGGACCTTGTCAAATCAAATTTTGAGATTACCACATTCCAGTTTTTCTTCACTTGAGCGTGAAGAGCGTAAGCAATTGCAAGAATTCATGTCAAAATTTTTATGAGAAGTAAACTGTAGTGAAGAAAAATACATCATTGCAATGTAGATTGCAATGATTCTGCATAAAGAACAGTCGACTCAAAGTTACTCAGTGTTGTTGCTACCGAACAAAAGTTAATAAACAGCGACAGGACACAGGATATACAAGGAATAGCTATTTTCAAACCGTAATGAGTCACGAGTCCTTGAATCCAGTCAAAACACGAGCTGAAAGCCGCCTGCTAGTTGTTAGGTATAATTCAATCAATTTATTCTAATGATGTCATTTAGATACTACTGAAGTTATCGTTAATATTGAATTTATCCTAGTTTATCTTGCTGTGATTTATTGATCTTAGCTCATGTTATGAATTTCATCTATGTACTTTTTGTCATTAGATTTCGGTGTCTTTCACGGGTTAGGGCGCATCATGGGCTTACGAGTCGGTCAAACCACGACATTCCCCACAGTGTTTTAGATTTGGGGGACGTCTGCCATTACCGGAATATTTTGTGTAGAATTGTATGTTTAATGCGAGACAAAATAATTTGAATTTAAAGGAATTTTTCTGCGTTGATATTCTAGTAATACGAATATCGTACGTATAATATTGCCTGGTCAACGAAGCGTGTCGTTCTAAAAAACCATGGCGCGTGATATTGTTGCACGCACCCGTGATTCCGAGGTAACGTGAAAGGAAAATATCATATGTCTAACGCTAGAAAGGGAAAAGAGATATGAAAAATAAGACTGTGAAGTAATACACAGTATTATTCATCAGGTGGTGCAGGATGTATAAAGTAAAAAGTGTAAAATCATCAGATATGAACGTAATATCTCCGTAGCTCCTAGTATTGTTTTATAACAAATCTTAGGAAACATGCGCTGCAGAAAATCTATTGAACGACTCCGTTTGTCATTTAAACAGTACCGACACAGGACATAATTGCCAGTACACATATTGTATCATTGTTCATAGGCACGAAGAAAAGTAAAACAAAGAAATTGTTCAAATGCGAGAGGCATGATTCTGTTGTGCTATGTATCTCACCCATGGGCCATGGTGCTATAATAGAGTGCGGACCGAATCCCCGTGGGCCCGTGCCATGTGCGCGACATTTGTGACGGAATTAGTTCATTATAGACTCCCCCGCACTCAAGATGGTCATACAAAGCGACCCCTGCATTGTTATATATTCGGAGGGAAATGTATCACGTTTATACGCCTAAGGGCATGTTGACGATGTTGAGGACCAAAATAAACAAATAGAACACGATGTTTTCCAGGATATAGAAGTAAATATATGAATATTTAAGAATTTTCTACCTTCATTAGATATATAGAAAAATTTGATAGTCGATACTTGATACTGACAAAATATGCTAATTAAGCTAATACATTAATTATGTTCATAGTCTAATAAAAAAAAATCAAATAAAACAAGAAGCTGGAATGAATAATAAACCAGTGAACACATGGGAGTGGAGTCGATAGCCCTACACATCCGCGCAGATAAACCGCAGACCACAGGAAACTACGCGGACGTACAGATATCCATGGGATGTGAAACTCGAATTAGAGAGTACTGACCAGTGCCCACTATACTATATTTTGTATTATCTTAATGCGGGAACATGGGAAGAAACTTGTGAAGGTACAGTTTGATCAAGCAATAAACGTGTGGATATAAAATTAGTCATCGATTGATCCTTCGTTAGCTGGCAACTCATAGGTAATTATTTCAAATTTCGAATTCCAGACGTAAGAAGCTAAGTGGTTACGTTTACATTGAAAGTTATTAAGTCTATGGAGTCGTGCTTAATGATTCACGCGTGGGAATGATCTCACGCCGGCTCCATCGCCAACAGCGAGCCTATATTTATCAACATAAGACTCAAAATCAACAAGTTCTCCAACGAGCAGGCCTATCTTTAATTTTAAATGTAATTATGGTTTCGCTGCCATCAATTTTAAAGATTCTATTATATTCTTTACAGCGTGATACTTATTTATAACGGCTTATAATTAACTGATCACCAGAAATAGTAACATTTCACAGACAAAATAGTAAACGATCACCGAAATACAGACCACCATTTTAATGTAAAATGATAACCAAAGATTTAACATCTTAAAACCAAAAATAGTAAATGATCACCAAAATAAGTAAATGATCACCAAAATTAGTAAATGATCACCAACATTATACTAGCATTTTAATGTAAAATGATCACCAAAGATTTATTATCTCACTTTCCTATTTATGCAAAATGACTCCAAATAAATCATTGTTTGAACCAAAAGTAGTAAACGATCACCAAAATTAGTAAGTAAATGATCACCAACATTATACGTTAGCATTTTAATGTAAAATTATAACCAAATATATTTTATTTAGCAATAGCAAGTCTTAGTAAAAGAGTTCCGTTTGTACCCTTTGGCTACGGAACCCTAAAAACGGGACTCTATCACTGAGACTTCGATGTCTGTCCGTCTGTCCGTCCGTCTATCTTTCTCTAGGCTGTATATCAAGATCCGCTCCAGCAAGACTTCTGAAAATGTAATAGATTGTGTATATCTGTTGCCGCTATAACAACAAGTACTAAAAACAAAATAAAATTATTATTTAAGGGGGGCTCCCATACAACAAACGTGATTTTTTTGGCCTTTTTTGCTCTATATCAATAATGGCAATCAGTAGGCACGTTGATATTTTTGCAAAGGCCTTAATTTTAAGTTTACTTCAATAATTCATAATAATATAAAAAAATTAAAGGGGGCTCTCAAGTCCCAACCCATACAAAAACACAATTTTAGGTCTAATTTTGCTCAATAAACGGTATGTAACCCTCCATACGACTCACACTTGGCCGATTATTTTGTTAATAATATGCTTACATTTTTTGTCAATCGTAGTGATTTACTTAGACAGAAATATCGCATAGATTTGCTCACAAGGATTTGGTGATCATTTACTATATTTGGTGGTCATTTATTATATTAATTGGTGATCATTTACTATATTTGGTGTTCGATTACAATTTGAAGTGTTGTCATGACTAAAATAGCTGGTAGTATTGCAATTTTAGACTTTATTTTTTTGGTGTTCTATATCTTTTTTTGGTGAACAAGTTTAGGGTATCAGTGCATTTTTTGGTGGTCATTATATTTGTTCCCATTTATAACTGTGGGAATTAATCTTAAGACGAGCGTTTAGCACTATAATATCCGTCCAATGTCTATAGTTGTAAAACATAAAAGTTATTATGCATATCTTAAACCGTAACCATTTTCCTTATAGGAACATTTTAATATTAAAGAAGAACGATTAAAAAACACATAATATATAAACGTATTTTTCTTTAAAGTAAAATAGTAACTTTATTAGGCAAACTTAATATTTAAATAAATGTCATGTTCTATAAAATTCATATTTGGAATTGTAGCTGTTGATGTGCAAGTTCCAATTCAGCAAAACAAAAAAGCTATTGCTAATGGCAAGTGAAAACAAAGAAAAAAGTACAAATTAATGTCTCGCTATACAAAAACGAATAATATTAACGGTACCACGTCCGTTTCCCACGGCGTAATTGTCACTCGCGGTCCCCGCACCAGTCTAGGCAACATTACGCTATTGTTTTTTTTCGTTAGCGCGGCTATTAGCCACTGATGAGTATTCCATTATTGTGACAAATAAAACTACCCGCACACAACTACCTCCGTCGCCCTAGGGCAGTTAGTAATATGGTATCATTTCAATCGATCCAACTTGTTTTTTACAAAAATTACTGATCGCACGTAAACGGCTACCATATAATGAGACTTGCTCTGGTTCTGAATCCGATCAATGGATCAGCACCAAATCTAGAGTGGGGACTAGATCTGTTGTAATTGACAAGTACTGCTTCCATTATGACATTACAAGAAACATTCTTAATATGTGACTCGGTTATTCATGGCCTACTTGTAGTTTATCTCATGGCTAGTTTTATCTACAAGCTGCGTGGGAATAACTTCACTTTCAAGTTTCAACCTTAGACTATTGTTTATTTTTACTGCTCCGTTAATGATAGATGTCCTTATTATTATTAGTCTTGACTCTTGGAGACTTGAGTTTGACTGGTCACGCTGTATTATCTTTCAATTATTATTAATTAGGTTAGTTTTAAGATATATAAATTAAAATATTAAAGATTTTATATGGGTTAGTTAATACATATTATTAATGAAGAACTGAAACAATTACCATAGTAATTAGTAGTTAGGTGTACCTGAAATTCGTGAGAGTTGTTTGTTATGATCATCAATTTTATTTCGTGCATATCAATCATAAACAACATTGTCGTAACAATTAGCTGTTGTAAATAAGTTTTTAAAATTGTAACATTTTATCTCTCTCGCACTCGCGTGGTATCGGTTATCTCTCTTCCTTTCGCGCGGTCTCACGGACCGTGGGAACCTCACCTTTCAGTCGGCGATGTATCGATTTATTTTGTCATCCAATACAGATTTTGTTTCGGGACCACTCGATTACAATTCAATGCGTGTTTGTTCAAATTTCGAACGATCACTTTAAAATTAATTTGAATATTGAATGCATCCATCACGAATTCATAGTCTCGTTAGTTACGTCAAACGTTCATAATTCTGTACTAGGAAAATACAGTGTCCACTGACCACTACGAGTCCGACTAGGAATTCGTTAAGTGAAAAGTGTAACTAGGAATGCTACGGTTTGTATTTAATTCCGTACTAGACTACTTTCTGTCTAATGCCTGAAATAACTGTCGAGGGTTCACACGCTTTCGCTTGTAATAAGTTGCAATTTACTATTCTACTAACTAATGTACAATACATAAATACACAATTAAAAGTAACCTTGTTTCTTCGGAGCGAATCTTGAAGAGTTCATTTAATGCGAATAGTATCCTAAAATGTAGGTCTGTCGACTCAATAGAATCAACATCATATTTGGAAGTAACAAAAAGACGACGGAGCACCGGAAGCTAAACATATTGCAATGGCGACACTATAGAATTAGCGATTCACTACTTGTAACGCCAACGATCGGAGTTGAAGGCGATCAGGATATACAATTTTGAACTCAACGAGAAAAGAAATAAAGTTAGAATCCGTTCTATGGCGAATCTCCGCAATTTCCTTTGACTCCTTCTTTCCCACGAACAGGTTCCGCGAAATTTTTAAGAGAAAAAATTAAAGGGTTGAAATTTGAAATACATCTGTTGACCAGATGCATTTCCTAGCAGCAAAATAGTATTAATTCTTTTGTCTGCGATTGTGGGAATATATTGTAAGTTTCTTTTATGTACACAGTCAACTAGCGCCTTGTTGTGAATGGGCAACGTACACAGATGCCCGGGCTGGGCATTGTCTAATGTTTAGGCAGTTAACACTAATTATTATCGTAGCAGTAAGCAGACGGAAGAGATTAGTGAACCGACTTGTGATAATATTATGCTTCTAATATTATTTTATATCTTTCAAAATACATACTTTTGATCTTTTTAATTTTAATTTGTCAAACATGACAAAAAGTAATGTTCTTAGAAGTTGAATCTCTCTAGTTGATCGCTTGATCATGACGTGACTCTTCGTGATCCGAATGATGTGCGCTCACTCACGCATTTCACAGTTTATTCGAAAATAACGGAAGAATAATTGGTTCGAAATTTTCTAAATTTACCTTTACCGTGTCCACTTCCACGTCCACGTTAAGGTTTGTACAGGAGTTTGGACTATAGAATACTATTATTAGTTCTTAAAACTATGACGTTTAGGTAAATCGTGACAAATAACTTTTACATTTTTAGGCTTAAAGAAATCCATATTATAGTCTCCATCAACATTTCTACATACTTTAACCATTTTCTTCTTTTGTTCCTTAAATTTATTAATTGCGAATGTAACTAGTGTCTAATAAGGTCTAGACTCTAGAGTCCATGCTAGATTTATTATATAACGTTAGGCGCAAATCCCGGAACATCGAGCGACGATACGTAAGCGTGGCGTAAGTATCATCCCACGACCCGGCGACCTCAGCAGTCAGCACCTCACCTCTTTACGAAATTGAACCAGATAACGCTTACGATTCGTGCATTCCTAGTACATTCAATGAGGCGAATGGGTAACAAGTAGAATACATGCATACATTTCTCGCAGTATAATTATTAATTTTAAACATAAGAGGCGATTAAAGGCGAAAAGACGCTTATAAGACCACCACACTGTAATAGTAGTTATTATTAAGACAAGTGAATTGTGGTCACTCCACGGATCACGCATACGAAATTGGAATTTCGAGTGGCTAAGAAGAGCAGCTAATGATCGTGAGAATCGAGCGTGGAATTCTCGCCTTTCAGTTTCGAAGGTTCTCAAATTTTAAGCGTTCCTAAATTTTAGGTTTTATCTTTTTGTACTGTGTAAATCTAACCTCAACACACAATCCCTAAAAAAATAAATTTCTTACACATAAAAATTTTATTGTTACATACTAGCTCATGACGCCCTCAACTCCGTTGCGCCAAAACTTGTTAATGGCGCGGGAACCGTGCATTTTGTCCTTTCCCGAGACTCAAAGTACTTATCTCCATGCCAAATTTCAGTCAAATCGGTTCAGCGGTTTGGGTGTGAAGAGGTAACAGACAGACACACTTTTGCATTTATAATATTAGAATGGATAAAAAATGTTACATCTGCTTACTTCAATTTTTTTCATAAAAAATCAGCTGCTTCGTATGAAGGTACAAATGAAAGCCACCCAAAGGAGATAGGAGATATAAAACGTCTATTCATAGAAAGAGACGGGGATATGAAAAAGGTGCTACCGCCAGCTGATACATTCATATACCCAGGTTAGTTGATTTGTGATCCAAGATGCTACAGAGATGGGATAAAAGCAGGTAAAATAAATTAAAAGCAAAATGGAGATAAATAATTAAAGTTTAGATAATAAATACGAATAATACTGACATAAATAAGAATTGACTTAGAAGTTGATAATATCACAATTATTAATAAAACAATCAGAAAGAATTGTAAAAACATGAATGCAGCTAACTAAACATTCTTAAATAATTTAGTTGATGTTTAACCATTTCTGAAATATTATGTCATAAGTATCCTTATAATCATAAAGAAATTTTGCTTTGAACACGTGCAAGCGAACCCCTCGTTTTTAGAGTCTGTATGTGATAAAATGTATAAAAGATAATACTTAATATGTATAAGGGTAAAATGGTACATTTCGGCGGTTACAAAGAACGACGTAGATACATACAACCGCAACTGTATCTTTTGAAATCGCAAGCATGTTCAGATCAAGATCATTTTCTTTTTACCTTGGCACGCACTCGCTCTTTGTATACCAACTTTCATTGTTGTCTTGCGTACTTGTTAAAGTTTATAAACAAATGGTTCTACAAATGACGTAGAGCGAGAATGTCACAATTAGATTGATAGAAACCTATTAGGTTTATACTTTATATCATTCTAATTGTGGTATCTCGTAACCTCTCAAATTATGTCCACTTTTACTCTTTTTATATCCCCGGCCTTATCTACAGAAATTGTAAATTCAATCATTTTTTTAGATATTTTTTCTATTTCTTAATTCAAGACTTTACCCAAAATCGGTCGGTATAATCGAAGATATCGGATTTTTATACGGGTGTTATCCTCGCGTTATCAATAACAAACACATGCTGTATTATTGTCTCCTTCTTACACAAGTAGCTATAGGATTTCTCTTTCTCTCATCTTTAAACACCAGCTGTTTAGAAACGGGACCCCGCCCGGGGCCTGCGTCTGCGCAACAGGGCTGCCTCAATTATTGCAAATTTATTAAAGCAAAAAATTACAATGATAATAATAATTAGAATATTATGTATGATTCCACTACTCAACAAATTTTCAACTTTTTTTTTATCTGAGTTCCTACTATGTAATAATAATTCCTTGTTATTGACCTATTATAAATGTGTAAATAAAATTTTTGGATCACATTTCATTTCCGAGATAAATGAAATTATTCAAACACTAGATGTCCCGCGCGGCTTCGCTCGCTTATAAAGAATCAGGAGTTCTCTCAGCACCTTCCGAACCACGGTGTACCAGGTATATCTTACTTGTTGGTAGCATATGCTTATAATACTTCTCACGAAACCGAAGTCACCACATGTTTCCCTATAAGTTTTGAGGAGTTCCCTCGATTACTTATGGTTCCTTCATCAGATCACCACTTTTGTGAATATAATACCAAATTGGGATGATTTTCAAAATTTTTCTTTTGGTATATAGGGTATATACCAAAAGAAAAATTTTGAAAATCGGTTAACAAACGGCGGAGTAATCGTTGAATATAAGAAAACGAAAATAACACCTCCCCCATTTTGAAAATCGGTTAAAATTGTAGGCTATGTGTTATTTTGATACCAGATTTTGGCATAAATTCGCCAAAAATGTAACAAAATAAGTTAGGACTGCTAACATTCACGCATGTCAAATAAAAGTTCATTAATTAAACTAAAGTATAAAGTAAGTTTTGTTTGTAAAATAATCTTATTTTCGAAATACCAGCTACATAAACATCCAACTTACATCTACGTTACAGAAAGTTTGAATTTATATTTCTCAGTTTCCAGATGTGATATCAAAATAAAATGCCTACATTTAGTTATTAGTTCAACCTCGATATGAAATCATATGTACCAAATCAGATTTTTTTTAAGTGTTGAGTAGTGATTATTGACGAACAAAACATTTTCTATAATTTAAAGAATGAAAGCTTAGTTAAAACATTTATTGAATTTGTTAGTCATTCTCGACTCTGGTTGGATTTAATTTTTATACTTATTAGCAATTTTAATAAAGTTGTTAAGTATGTTGGTATTATAAATTATAATAAATCATGTGCTTTATTATGAAAAACTATACAAATACAACAGCGGTTTTGAGGTCGAAATGTTTGTAACTTTATAATAATTAAAATAACTTCTCATGTAATTTTAACTTCAACAAAATTTTAATGTTATATCAAGAAAATTTAGAACAAACTTTAATTTAGGAATGCAATTTATATATTTTTCTCTTCATATATACATTGTATTATTCATTATAAATTAAACACGTAGACAGCCCTAAATATTCGTCAGCTGCTTACACCGTTCGATTTTAAAAGCGACATTTAATAGAACAGCTGTCTTGGTATCCGATCCTGTTTTGTTGCGATCGACCTTCCCGAGGCGACATTAACGTTGCGTGCAAAAAAAAAACTATTATTGTACAAAACTGATTTTGGTTCAAAGGCATGGACGGTGCGGGGCCGGGGTACAAACATTGTATGGGACGCCATATTATTATATTCTGCTAGTACTAATAAATAGTCAGATAAAAAAAAACGGATTGCTCAAGCATATTCTTTTTTCTAATAATAACAAGAACCACCTTCACTGCTAATTCCTATGAATGTTTAACAAAGAACAATGGTCAAGCAAAATAATTTGGCTAAACATCTGCTAAGGCTTTGCCCTTTTCAATTCTTGCCGACAACATCTGGGTAAATTATATTCATAATTTTGTATTGTTATTGTGGGGGACAGCTTGCGCTAATTCCCCGTAGATCGCCTAGGTCAGCGTTTCTTGTAGTAATGAGGATGATGATGATGACTATTTGATGAGGAGATGAAGTTAAAACACTTTTTCAGTCTTGTTCCAGGTAGCAAGCACACAGTAGTTCCGAAGCTGGGCAACGTTGGAGAGCGAGTGTCGTACTATGGCGGCCGACCCATATTTATATCGGCCCCGGTACCCAGCTTCTAGAACATTCCATGCCTCACCCCCTTGGAAGGAAAATTTATTGAGTTTCCACGAAAATTACATTAATTTACAAAATATACATTGGTTTTATTTGTACAATTCTCTTAGCTATAATTTTACATAATAAACATGTTCGTGCCGACCTCCGTAACCGAAATAATTGTAAAAATCTATTTTTCCTATATTTATACTACCTCGCCGCCCCCCGACATAACGGTCGCCTCTGGCTGTCCCTTTCGCACGGGACTTCCTTGTCTGGGACAAGGATAGCCCGCTCGAGATGTATACTATCTCCCTCACTTTTCGGTTACAGAAATCGGCACTACCACACTGGCTCTAAACCCATCCCATTGAATGGCACTATTTTTCACTGAAATGTCCATAGTCCATACACTATTTACTGTCTGTCGTGCACATTTCTCCCGCCGGTCGCGCAGGCGACACCCCCGGTAGCACGACGATCTTCTTGGTGGGCCGCCGGAGAACGTGGCCGTTCGCGGTCTCCACGTCCACGACCCGTACCACGCCGTCCTTGCCTGGATATGTCCTCTTGATCTTCCCGCGTGGCCAGATGTTGCGCGGTAGGTTCGAGTCGCATATGATAACGACGTCACCCACCGCGGGATCGGAGCCTCGGGTATGTGGCTCCCGGCGGTGCTGGAGGAGTGGGAGGTACTCCCTCACCCACCTCCGCCAGAACACGTCTGCCAGGTGCTGCGCGCGCTTCCACAGCTGCCGCGCCGATGTCTTTTCTTCTTCGAATCTTCCTGGAGCAGGTACATGGCAGCCCGACCCCAGCAGTATGTGGTTGGGGGTCAAGGCCTCGGGCTCCTCGGGGTCAACCGAGACATAGGTAAGTGGTCTCGAGTTGATGATGTTTTCCGCCTCTACAAGGAGTGTGTAGAGGGTCTCGTCGCTCGGATGCTGCTCGTGTAGAGTGACTCGCAGGGACTCCTTCACGCTCCGCACCAGCCGCTCCCACGCACCGCCCATGAAGGGGGCGGACGGAGGGATGTACCGCCAGTTGATGCGGCGGGCGTTGACTTCGCTCTTATACTTTTCCCATTCTTGTTGTAGCTCCTTCTCGGCGGCCTTGAAGCAGGTCGCGTTGTCCGACCATAGTTCAGTCGGTTGTCCTCGTCGGGCGACGAACCTCCGCAGTGCTGCGATGGCGGAGTCGGCGCTGAGAGACGTCACCACCTCCAGGTGGACGGCCCTCATGGTGAGACATGTGAAGAGGGCCACCCATCTCTTCTCTCGATGTCTGCCCACGGTGACCTCCACAGGGCCGAAATAGTCAAGCCCTGTGAAGGTGTATGGCCGCGCGTGGTGCGCCAGCCGGGCGACGGGCAGGTCGCCCGTGGCCGGACACGTCGGCTTGGCTCGGCGTATGCGGCAGGCCAGGCAGGCCCGGATCACACCCTTGACTGTGGGGCGTATCCGGGTCACCCAGAACCTCTGCCGGATCTCGTTCACGGTTGCTTCTACTCCGCCGTGATGCATTTCTTCGTGTATCTGTTGGATATATAATTTCGTGTACCTGTGGCTGCCATCCATGATAACCGGGTTGTTGGTTTCCCGGCTGATGTCTTCTGCGGCTGCTACTCGACCCCGTAGCTTGATGAGGCCCTCCTCCAGGTGGACACTCAGCGAGGCGAGGCGGTCTCCCGCCGCTGGAGAACGGTTTTCTTCTATTCGTTTTCTTTCTTTGCTATAGGATTCTTCTTGCATTCGGCGCAGCCAGAGTGCCTCGGCACGAGTGAGGTACCGTGCGTCGAGTGCGACGTATTTTCTTCGCGTAACTGGATCCATTCGTGTCGCGGATTTTCCTTTTTTCGATCGCCGCGAGTCCCAGGCCGCATCCTTTTCTTTATTCTTCTTTGTGCGTTGTCGCACAGCTGCCACGGTTTCTCGCGGGGAACGACAGAGGTCAATGAACTGTAGTACACGACCTGTAGCTCGTATCAACGTCTTCCATCTTCCTATGCGTTCGATGTCGGGTAAACTGTCTTGTAGCGAGATGTATCGTGCGACAAAACACTTTTCTTCACCCGTGTCCGTTTTCTCCGCCGGTTTTCCTTCTTTCGGCCAGAATATTTCTTCTTTTTTCAGGAATCCGGGCCCGCTGAACCATCGGTGGGCGGCTCCGAAGTCCGTGGGTGTGGCGCGCGTCGCGTCGTCGGCCACGTTTTCTTTCGTCGGCACCCATCGCCACTCGCTGACTTTCGTTGTTTCCTCTATTTCGGCGAGGCGGTGCGCGACGAACGTTTTGTAGGCCCGCGGCTCGGCGCGTATCCACGCCAGCACTGTGCGGGAATCGCTCCAGTATGTTTTCCTTACCAGCTCGACTTCTAGTTCTTTCTCCACAGTCTTCGCGAGGCGGGTACCCAGTAGAGCAGCTTGCAGCTCCAGGCGCGGGATGGACGTCGGCTTCAGCGGGGCTACGCGGCTTTTGGCTGCCACGAGCGCCGTGTGTACTGCTCCGTCCTCGCGCACCATACGAATGTAGACAGCTGCGGCGTATGCCTCTTCACTCGCGTCGACAAAGGTATGCATTTCACTTACCATTTCAGGCTGCAGGTTGTAGCAGCGGGGAATCTTTATTTTTCTTACTTGTTGTAGATCTCTTGTCCACGCCGTCCACTTGGGGACGAGCTGCTCCGGTATGGGCTCGTCCCATCCGGTGCCGTACCTCCAGGTCTCCTGCATGAACTTCTTGGCGGGCATGGTGAGCGGTGACAGTAGTCCGAGCGGATCGAACAATGACATCACGACACTGAGGGCTTCACGCTTCGTGGGGGCCCGCTCCTCGCTCATGATGGTGCGAGGTATCTTCGCCTCGTTCAGGTTGAAGCGCAGCAGGTCTTCATGCGCCTCCCACCATATTCCCAGCGTCTTGTCCGCGCAGTCTTCTCCCACAGGGACCTCCTTGGAGTCTCGGTCGTTCCCGAGACGTCGGCGTATGGCTTCGCTATTCGATGTCCAGCCTCGCAGCTCGAACCCGGCGTGCCGGTGGACCATGTCGACTTCCTGCGATGTCTCCAGTGCTTCTTTTTCACTCGGGAAGCTAGATATGAAGTCGTCCATGTAGTGGTTCTTCTTGATTTCCGCTACAGCACGCGGATATTTTTCCTGGAACTCTTCTGCATTCTTGTTTTTTACGTACAGAGCCGTGCATGGCGATGACGTGGCCCCGAAGATAAGGGACGCCATCTGGTACTCTTGCGGCTTTTCTTCTCGTTCGTTACCTCTCCACAGGAAGCGGAGTGCGTCCCGGTCTTCTTTCCGGACGCGGATGCGCATGAACATCTCCTTGATGTCCGCGGTTACCGCCACAGAGTGTCGGCGGAACCTCATGATGACTCCTGGCAGCGACTGAAGAAGGTCGGGGCCGGAGAGCAGCATGTCATTGAGGCTGCGGCCATGGGATCTGGCCGCGGCGTCGTGTACTAACCTGATTTTTGGTTTCGCTGGGTTGCACACGGCGAAGTGAGGTAAGTACCATGTTCTCCCTGCTGCCGGTGGCTCCTGTGCTGGCACTGCGTATCCGGATTCCAGCAGGTTGTTTATTCTTTCTTCGTATTTTCCTTTCAGGCCCGGGTCTCGATCCAGCTTCTTTTCCAGGGACCTGAGACGCTTCCAGGCATCGTTGTAGTTGTTGGGAATGACTTCCTTCTCGTCCTTCCATAGCAGCGCGGTTTCGAAGCGCCCATCAGGAAGTCTTCGACTGGTTTTCTTAAGTATCTCCAGCGCACGCTCTTCTGGGTCATTTTTCTGTTTTCTGGCTTCGATCCCAAGTGATTCCAGGTCGAAAAACCTCTTCATCATGTTTTCCATATTGTCTTCTGTCTTCTCCTCTTTTTTGGCTACTGTGTGGCCACAGAAGGCTATAGTTTGCGTATGTGACGACCTGTATCCGTGCAGCACCCAACCGAGTCGTGTGTGGGATGCGACCGGCTGGTTTCTCCTTCCCGTTTTCGTCTCGAGGGCCAGCAGCAACTCCCAGTTGTCTTGACCCAGCAGGATTCTCGGGCGCGCGTTTTCGTACATCAGGTGGTCTTCAAGGCCCCTCAGGTGCGCGCAGTCGTGCAGGTCTTCCTTGCGAATTTTCTGCGGCGTGAATAGCAGCTTCTTTACTGTTCTTGCACTCCCCACGCCGTATTCTTCTTTACAGTGGCGCCCCCTTATCTTGAAGCTTACCTTTTTGCTGTTTTCGTACTTCTTTGTATCACTGAGGCCCTGCACCCACATGTCGTGGCGAGGCCCGTCCAGGTGGAGGAGCTCCGCCAGGTCTTCATCGATGAGTGTTACTGTGCTGCCGTCGTCCATGAGTGCGTAGGTGTCTATTCTGGTGCTGTTCTTGCCGAAGACCGTGACCGGAGCGACCTTTAGGAAGGCTTGTCGTTCCTGAAGGCAGTTGGTGCTGCTCACTATTTCCACGGTCGCTGCCTCCCCTGCTTCCATGGCCTGTGGCGGCGCCGTCGGCTGTTGCTGGTCTGCCGGTGGTCTGGAGTGATGCAGCAGGCGGTGGTGCGCCATGCCGCACCCGTTGACACTACACCTCTTTGCCCCGCAGCCCCCTCGGCGGTGGTTGCTCCGCAAACATTGAAAACAGATGCGGTTCTTTTTCGCTATGTTCCAGCGCTCGTTCACAGGGGTCCCGAGGAACTGCTTGCACTCCGTCAAGTGGTGTTCGTTCTGGCACATCGGGCACCTTTTCCTGCCACTTACCTCTGTGGCGAAAGCCCGTTCCAGTCTTCTTCTCTGGGGCCTCTCCGGGTGAGGTTCGGTCTCCTCGGGCAGCGCATACGCACTGCATTTGTCGGCTTCTTCATTGAGGAACAGGGTCATCTTCTTCAAGTCCGACGTATCTTCTTTTCTTCTTGCGGCAAAATCGTACCACTTGTTGCGCAGAATGGGCGGCAGCTTTTCTACAATACTTTTCACTAATTCAGGATTAAACATATAGTGTACCTTTTTAAGTGTCTCCAGCGTGGCCACCACATTCGCTATCTTGTTAGCAAATATGCAGAGTTCGCGCGGGCTGTCACTCAGCCTGCCCAACGCCTTGATTTTCTGTATTTCACCCATCGCCAGTGTGTCTGGACGGCCGAATCTTCTTTCCAGCGCCTGGATGACTGCTCGCGGCTCCGGTTGGCTGATGAGTAGACTCTCGACCGCTTCGAGGGCTGCTCCCTTGAGGCTTCTTCTTAGCCTCATAGTATTCTCGGTGTGCGAGAACATTTCTTCAGTCTCGTAGTACGCCGCCCTGTAGCCGAGCCACCCCGTCGAATGTCCGGCGAACGGGGGAAGCTCTTGGAGAAACCTGGGGGCGTCTCTTGACATGCGGACGGCCTGTGTGAGCGCCGCCGCCAGCGAAGTGATGTCGCTGCTCTTCTGTTTTTCTTCAGCTTTTCTGTGCTCCGGTTCATTTTCCGAATTTTCATTTTTCTTTTCTTCATTTTCGTTCTGCTTTTCTTTTTCCTCGGCCGCAGGGTTAATGGTTTGCCCTTGCAGCCACTCTTCCACCTTGTCCGTTTCCTTTTCTGCTACCTCGTTTCCCTCCTCGTCTCCGCAGGCCAGCATGGCCTTTTCCCTGGCCAGCTTGGCTTCTGCGAGGGCGAGCGATGCACGTGCCTCTGCCAGTTTCAATTCCGCCAGCTTTTCCTCAGCTTCCAAAATTTTCCTCCTGCTTTCCTTTCCCTGAGGCGCACGCTTCTTCCGTCGTGAGTCCTCTTCTACTGCTGTTTTCTCGCTGGCGGTGGTAGAGGTTCGTTCCGTCGAGGTTTGTTCTGTTTCGGACGTTTCGGCGGTTTCCCTGGAGTTTTCCTCCTGTTCTTCGACCGGTGGAGCCGCGGGGCGCGTCGATGCTCCGCTTCTCGTCTGGACTCCGGTTTGACTCGCTCGTTCGGCCCCATCGGCGATGCTTGAAGCCTTCGATTTGGACATCTTTCTTCACTGACCGCACTGGCTTCTTGATTTTCTTTTTTCCTCGGAGAGATTCCGGCCGTAGAATCCGGCTTTGCGAAGGACCATACAATGTGGGGGACAGCTTGCGCTAATTCCCCGTAGATCGCCTAGGTCAGCGTTTCTTGTAGTAATGAGGATGATGATGATGACTATTTGATGAGGAGATGAAGTTAAAACACTTTTTCAGTCTTGTTCCAGGTAGCAAGCACACAGTAGTTCCGAAGCTGGGCAACGTTGGAGAGCGAGTGTCGTACTATGGCGGCCGACCCATATTTATATCGGCCCCGGTACCCAGCTTCTAGAACATTCCATGCCTCACCCCCTTGGAAGGAAAATTTATTGAGTTTCCACGAAAATTACATTAATTTACAAAATATACATTGGTTTTATTTGTACAATTCTCTTAGCTATAATTTTACATAATAAACATGTTCGTGCCGACCTCCGTAACCGAAATAATTGTAAAAATCTATTTTTCCTATATTTATACTACCTCGCCGCCCCCCGACATAACGGTCGCCTCTGGCTGTCCCTTTCGCACGGGACTTCCTTGTCTGGGACAAGGATAGCCCGCTCGAGATGTATACTATCTCCCTCACTTTTCGGTTACAGAAATCGGCACTACCACACTGGCTCTAAACCCATCCCATTGAATGGCACTATTTTTCACTGAAATGTCCATAGTCCATACACTATTTACTGTCTGTCGTGCACAGTTATCAAAGGTTGAACGCATTTGTTCTTAACTTTTGACTGAGACTTAACTGTATTTGTGTTATTTCATAAAAACGTTGCCATTCTAGGTCTAGGTATTGAAAATGATAACAATAATAATTTATTTATTTAGTCCATTAATAAAAACTTAGAAACACAAGACAAAGTCAAGTCGTAAAGTCGTAAGTAGCGTAAAGACAGTGTTTACACATAAGCACATTTAAGACAAAAATATTTTAATAACAATATTTAGGAATATTCATTTAGAAGGTACAATAAGGTTATGTTAAACTTATAGGCAGATGTACATTTTATAGTAAAAGTAGTCCGACTATAAAGACGAACTAATTAAGAACCAGTAATTACAAGAAAATTAAAAGCGGCAGATGTCTCCGTACCCCGAACGGGCAGATGGCACGCGCCTCGTAGCAAAAAGTTAACTTCAGTGACGCTCAAAACGACATGATACCAAAACAAAATGTTATAAGAAATATAATTAAACACCATAATAAAGGATGAAACGATATCGAATGTGTGTGAATATAAAAAATATCGAATGTAAGTGATTGACAAACTAATTAAGTTGCTTTTTAGATAGTAATTCTCGAGGTCGTGTTTTGCCTAAACAAAATCGGAAACAATAAACACAACTTACGTTTTTGGCTACTTTGAACAATAATTTCCATTGTACACAAAATAAAATTGAAAAAATATAAACCACATTTAATCGGAACAGGAAAAGCCGTTGCAACACGTTCAACTGACAAGCAATTGTTATTGGATAACGGGTAGGTAGGTCAAAAGCTGTGGTGTATTCCGACATTCACACAGATTAAAAATGGGAACAATATTCGATTAAAATAATAATTAATTACATAATATTATCCTGTATGAAATGTTAAATATATACATCATATATTCAGAATGTTCGTTAGTCCAAACAAACCGTTATTAGTCGTTATTGATTTTCTATTGTGAACCAAATCATTTTAATAAATGAAAATGTATCACATGTAAACATAGTATGTTTACACAATTTACATTATTCATTGTTTACAAGAAATTCAATAGAAACTTACCTAATCCAATCTTTTTCTTTATCTTTTTGAGGACCTTCATTTTAGATCCCTTCTTGTCTTTTACAGGCGTGGTTTCAGGCTCCAATGCCATCGGAGGCAAGACGAGAGTCGGAGGTGGCATCTGAGCCCCGTGTCCCGAAGCCCTAGGGCAAGCGGGACAGTGACAGGGGCCTCTAGCTTGTCGTACGCTCATACAACTGCTTACACCCATCATTTATGCGGCTTTCGTAGACAAAGAAATTTAAAACGAACTAATGTTAATTCATATCAAAACATTTCACAGTCACGAAACAATATACACGATAGTCACTTCACGTAAATCCGATGAATAATTTTGAAGACGCGAGCACGTCCGCGCGCGACGAGACCTAACGGCGGAGTGACGAAGCGACGCCTGACGCCTCAGTCCTCACGCCGTCGGCCGTACACAACTTCAGTAGGGGCTGCAGCTCCTGCTTGTAATGTTACAGCTGCCGATTTCATTTTTCATTGAAAACCAACTCTTAAGGTATTGGTGGTACGTTTTATTTTAAAGTAAAGACGTTTCAGTCTACGCTACGAAGAAAAATATAATATACGTATACGACTCTTGCATCCCCTACTGCATGACATTTACGATCACCAGAATAGAACAGCCCCGGACTGGGGCAATTTTCATTACTTACTTATCATATTTTTCATATTATCTCCTTTAAAAACAGTAAGGTCAAGAATGTAAATATTACTTATTTTACCTTTATTACCTTTAGTAGATATTTAATTTACGATTTCATTTTGTAGGTTGTGTTATTCTTCAATTTTAAAGCTGTTTTGTTCCCAACTGTAAGTTTATCTTTTAAGTAAGTTCTTTCTGTCCGTTTGTAATCCTATTAATATTATCATTTACCAAGTATATAAAAACTAGTTATCATATAACTTTAGGCCTGCACCTCTTGATTAGGTCATTATCAATTCTTAAATTTACGAAGTCAGTTTTTGAGAATTTTAATTTTGATGCAATGAGTTTTAGCAGTTTTAAATAACCACGATTAGTCCAAAAACAACTAAGGCACAGGATGTGAATGATACACCTAATAAAAAAATTCTAATGAAGTAGAACAGGCTGGAGCATTACGTCACTCAAAGGGTTAAAGGTTAACTCACTAATTAAGTAGACCTTAATCGTTTTAACTTGTTATACTTATGTTACGGGCCTCGCGGACAGAGAGATATCATTAGTCTTGCAGAAGTAGCTATTTAACTACAGACGAAAGAGGGGAAGAGTACTGCAAAGGGACCAAGTCAATTTAATGACGTTAAATACACGCAGGCAGTATCATGAAAATAATTTTGGTCAAGTAGAAGTGGGTCGATTCTCCGACCTCCGTGGAAGCAGATGGTTCGCACAACCAATAGGTTAATAGGCATTTGGTCTGGAAATGTCGTAGAACTCGATTCAAGGGTGTGCAGCAGGTGATTCTTGTGGCATTATTTATTAACTTTCATGACGTGTAGCGTGTTTCAGAATTGCAAGGGAGAAACTCTCGTATGTTGAGGTAATATTAAGGGCGATTAGGAGTCCACTTCAATTATACCTTATGCGACTGTCGATTAATTAGCAATGCTGCTAACGACCAGTTCAAACAATAGACAAGTGCGGTGCGACAGTAATAACTCGCAAAGTTCACGACAATTAACTTCAAATACCTATCATTAAAAAGTCTGACCTTTTGTACGAGAACATTTCATACTTTATAGGAAAATTGTAAATGTATTTGTAGCAATATGAAGCATTTTTTAATACCATCCCTTTTGTTAGCCCTTATAATAATTGTGCACAGGTGTTATTGAAAATTTGGAAAACAGAGTACGGGAAAATTTGCGTGACAACTAACGGCCGTTCCCAATATTTGATCTATGTCTGGTTTTGCCCTACTAGAGATAGCTCACAATTGACATCTATACTTACTAATATTATAAAGAGGTAAACTTTGTTTGTTTGTTTAATTGTAATAGCTATTTGACCGAGCTTCGCTCGGTATTCGATAGAACACGAATAAAATGACATTTTCTAAAAATGATTCCTAGCTAGATCGACTTATCGCCCCCGAAACCCCCTATATACTAAATTTCATGAAAATCGTTGGCGCCGATTCCGAGATTCCAATTATATATACAATAATTGCTCGTATAAAGATATAAGATGAATAAGCTCAAAAACTACTGGACCGATTTTAAAAATTCTTTCACCATTCGAAAGCTACATTATTTACGAGTAACATAGGCTACTTTTTATTTTGGAAAATATAGGGTTCCGTAAGATATTTTAGTTTTTCGGAAACAACCAGAAAATTTGCTTATTTTGCGTACGCTGCTTACACTATAAAAGATAGAACCGTACAATGTTCGAAGTAAATGTAGATCTTATAAGTATCTACAAAAATGTCCGCGACACACTATACCTATCTATGTCAAGTGAGGCACAACAACCTTTTTTTTATTTAAAAATCTTTATCTTGATTTTTTTTTACTACATTTAAACGCATTTATTTTACTCATGCTAATGATCCTTATCAAAATAAATTATTTCATCACTAAGTACATTTTATAAAGATAATATTTGGTCTTTGAATGATTAAAATTGGACGTTTGGTTTAGAAGTTATGGCGAAATTAAAATATTAGGATAGTGGGCGTCACCAAGGCGAGGGTGCGCGTGCGGGAGGAAGACAATATGTGCAGTGTGCAGCCTGCGTATAATAATGACTGCGTCGTCTATGTTAGTGTCGGTGTCTGTGAATTGACCTTCCGACCTGGCAATCATTTTGCTGACCGAGTCTTTCCTGGGTAAGCTTTTTGCAGCGGGCGGAGCCGCGGGCGACCGCTCGCTATATAATAATGAATATAAATCAAAACTGCTAATTGCTGAATCTATTTATATTTTACTTGCTGTTGCCCGCGACTTCGTCCGCGTGGACTTTATAGTTGTTCCCTTACATCGATTGAGTCGCTTACGCGAAAATCAGAAAAGTATATTGTGTGGGAGCCGCACTTTTTCCGGGACAAAAACATTCCTTGTCCCAGATTCAAATTAGTATCCTTATTTTCCTGTTCTGAGGTATCTCCAATCTCCATTCCAAATTTAATCAAAATTGATTAAATAGTTTAGGCGAGAATCATAAAAGTTTATTGTGCGGGAACCGTACATTTTCCGGTATAAAAAGTATCCCTTGTCCTTTCCCGAGACTTATTGCCATACTAAATTTCATCAAAATAGATTGAATAGTTTAGACTTCAGGCGATAATCACAAAGTTTATTGTGCGGGAACCGTACATTTTCCGGGACAAAATTAGTATTCCTTGTCCTTTCTCGAGACTCAAAGTATCTCCACACCAAATTCCATCAAAATAGATTGAATAGTTTCGCGCAAATCATATAAGTATATTGTGCAGTAAACAGTTATTTTTGCGAGACAAAATGTATCCTATGTTCTTTTTCGGGACTCAAAGTATCTTTATACCAAATTTCAGCAAAATGGGTCCAGCCGTTTACGCGTGATGTCGTGACCACGCGAAACGTTTCGCGCAGCTTCGCCCGCGTAAATTAGATATTTCACAGACAAATTAGTCCACAAAAAGTATCCTATGATCCTTCACGTGGTCTACTTCTTACCTGTGCCAAATAACAGAAAAAATTCTCCAGTAGTTCGTGAGATAAGCCCTTTCAAATAATTTGCCCAGTTTTTTTCCACATTTTCCTCTATTTCTTCGCTGCTTTTAGTCTGAGCGTGATAAAATATAACCTATAGCCTTTCTCGATAAACGGGCTATCTAACACTGAAAGAAGTTTTCAAATCGGACCAGTAGTTCCTAAGATTAGCGCGTTCAAATAAGCCCTTTCAAATAATTTCCCCAATTTTTTCCACATTTTTCTCTATTTCTTCGCTCTCATTAGTCTTAGCGTGATAAAATATAGCCTATAGCCTTTCTCAATAAATGGGCTATCTAACACTGAAATAATTTTTTAAATCAGACTAGTAGTTCCTGAGATTAGCGCGTTCAAATAAGCCATTTCAAATAATTTCTCCCGTTTTTTCCATACTTTCCTCTATTTCTTCTCTCCTATTAGTCTTAGCGCAATAAAGTATAGCCTATAGCTTTCCTCGATAAATAGGCTATCTAACACTGAAAGAATTTTTCAAATCGGACCAGTAGTTCCTGAGATTAGCGCGTTCTAATAAGCCCTTTCAAATAATTTCCTCCCGTTTTTTCCACACTTTCCTCTATTTCTTCGCTCCTATTAGTATTAGCGTGATAAAATATAGCCTATAGCCTTCCTCGATAAATGGGCTATCTAACACTGAAAGAATTTTTCAAATCGGACCAGTAGTTCCTGAGATTAGCGCGTTCAAACGAACAAACATATAATATTAGTATAGATACCCGTGCGAAGCCGGGGCGGGTCGCTAGTAAAATATATGTATCTAATGTCTAATGTGAGCTATTCCTATCTCTAGTAGGGCAAAACCAGAGATAGTAGATCAAATATTGGGAACGGCCGTAACACGATATGAGTGAAAAATTCAAATAAGTATACTGATGTAGCTGCTATTACTAAAGGCAGGGAATTTCTTCCTCGCTTCTAGGTTATCTTAGATACTTCAGCTGCTGAGGGATCCCAATACGGCATGGGCATTATTTTTGGCCAAAATTAAAAAATGTAGGGCATAAGATCAAGGGACCAGGACGGACCAAGAATACCTGAGGAATTTCTTAAGGAGTGAAGGCGGGTTTGAGGAAATAACTAAGAATACGGGTGTAAGTCTCCGTAAATCTAGTGGATCTTGAGTCCTCAAAAGTATCTATTGCGTTGTATATAAGTACGTTACTATGAAATTACTCTTGAAAACCTATTGAAAACCGATAAAATTCATAAGCACAGAAATAAATTTTATACTGATATTACTTTCTTGTTTCTAGGATTTATATTAGAAGCACCCTAATTTATACTGTGCGATTAACTTTTGGTTAACTTTCACAGTATTATGTGGATCTGGGTAAAGTTGGCGTTACCGAGTCGGCGCATTGGCATTTGACAGATGCGCGCAAACACCTTGCGCGGAGGCTGCGCGCGCGCCGGCCGCGGGCCGACCGACGCCTCCATCTGCCTGGATTAGGCAGGTTCAACAACCTCTCAATACCCCTTTGACAATGACATTTAGCTGAATGGACTTGCCAAAAACTCGAGGGGATGCTTTCTTTCATTTCGACAAAGGTGACGAAATGAAATGAATAATAATTGCTGTGATATAAGTAGTTTTTATTATTCGTAGGATATACCTAAGTATGTAATTACAATTTTCTTTATTTTATCATTCATATTATTTTTAATTTTATAGTGTGTACACTGTACAGTGTAAGTAACATAATATTAATATGTTCCTTTTTTATCGAACAGACTCAGAAATTGGAATTTATATAATGACTGGATTACTGCCTGGAGGGTCTGGAAATCTTAATAATATTTAAGGCCTGTTTCACCACTTCCTGATAAGTGCCGAATAGGCTATCCACTACTTAACTTGATAGATGAAGTATGGAGAATCTGTCAAAAAGCTGTGAATGTTGATTTTATTACAAGCACATCTTACTAATATTATAATGGCGAAAGTTTGTGAGTATGGATGTGTACGAATATGTGGATGTGTGGATGTATGGATGTGTGGATGTGTGGATGTGTGGATGTATGGATGTATGGATGTATGGATGTGTGGATGTGTGGATGTATGAATATTTGTTACTCTTTCACGCAAAAACTACTGAATGGATTTTAATGAAACTTTACAATAATATGTATAGCTTAACACCGGGTCAGCTAGTAATACATAAAATATACAAATGAGTAAGTATTTGTGAATATTTTAAGTGCCTACTTGTTGCCATTATTAATATCGAACAAAACAGTCAAAATCCTGTTTGTTGTATAGAAGCCCGCGGTTAATTATTAATTTAACTTTGATTTTAGTACTTGTTATAACGGCGACAGAAATATGTACATTATAATTTGTGAAATTTTAAACTAACTGCTAGGGCAGATCTTGGGATACAGCCTGGAGACAGACAGACGGACAGACATCGAAGTCTTATCAAATCAGCCTATATTCGTCCACTGCTGGACATGGCCAACATGGGCCCGCAACTTAAGAGCGCACCTGACCCTAACTTGACTACCTACATACTTAAACCTAGATCTCAAAATCTGTAAGAAAAATGATTTTTTGACAAAAGTAACTTCAGTTCATGAACATTAACGGCCGTTCCCAATATTTGATCTATAGGCCTGGATATACTGACACAAAATTCTTGGTCATTTGTACCAGTATGGCGGTTTTACAGGGGTACAATTACGTAAAGGCAAAACGGAAAATGATGGTCATAGCGCTCGCACTGGCAGCCCAAACGCGTAGGCGTTAATCGAACGTGTCGGATAAATAACGAGTATCGAACGATTTGTTCCACAAAAATGCTTGTATTTTCCGATAGTCGAAAAAAAATAAGTAGGCGAAAGCGTAATGCCGTTTATTTTAATAAAAAAATTGAACCATTTGTACCATTCTAATTTTTGCATAGCTAATTATCGTCGAGTAGCCATTCACGAAAATCACCTTGCCATACTTTTCCGACAGCGCCCAATGGCCGCCATACTACTGCAAAGGTGTAATTTTTTTTTTTTCACCAAACGATTCGACGATGATTAGCTATGCAAAAATTAGCCTGGTACAAATGGTTCATTTTTTTATTAAAATTAACGTATTCGCGTCGGTATGGCGGGCTGTAAGCCGCACCCGACAAGTATGGCATTACGCTTTCGCCTACTTATTTTTTTTCGACTATCTGAAAATATAAGCATTTTTGTGGAACAAATCGTTTGACACTCGTTATTTATCCGACACGTTCGATTAACGCCCACGCGTTTGGGCTGCCAGTGCGAGCGCTATGACCATCATTTTCCTTTTTGCCTTTACGTAATTATACCCCTGTAAAACCGCCATACTGGTACAAATGACCAAGAATTTTGTGTCAGTATCTCCAGGCCTATCTGGTTTTGCCCTACTAGAGATAGGAATAGCTCACATTAGACATTAGAGACATATATTTTATGTCAATTGTGAGCTATTCCTATCTCTAGTAGGGCAGAACCAGAGATAGATCAAATATTGGGAACGGCCGTAAATGCTCAAGACGAAAACACGATTACTGAAAAAATGCTTGATAGTTTCTTTTCTACAAAAAACCTTGTTTTAGACACATTTATGCTTGGATCTTCGAAGTTTGCTGTCTTTTCTTTAATATTTTTGATATCTCAAAAGGCATTGATAAAACCTAAATTTTCTCAAAACACTTTTTTCATAATCATTATAGTTCGTCTTTTATTCAAGTAAAACTAACTTGGCGATGATTCCGCGCCGTCCTTTTTCACCTGGCATATGAAAGACGGGCGTGATTGTGAAGAGAGAGCTCTATAATAGCTTCATGAAGGTCGAAGTCTTAGTAATATTATATTAGTGAAAAGTGACGATCATAAGAATGATTGTATATAACTGTTATACCAAAATGTGCCACCACTTTTGAAGCAAATAAAGAATAAGAATGTCCCGTTTTACCCTTCAGTAAACTATGTAACTCCTTCAGCGCTGATACTTATGCTGATAGTGAACTCTGTATAAGGGACACAAACGCATCCTAAAGTATTATGTATCACTTTTTTGTTACACTCTCGTACCTATATGGTACGACTGTAACATTAAGTTGACAACGGGGAAGAACATAGGTTACATTTAACAATTATAGACATCACTGATCATCTGCCAGAGGCAAAATAAGGTCACCGATGTAGAGCAGCAAATGGAGATACGCTGATGATGAAGATGATGATGATGGCTTTTATCAAGAAGATAACACAGAATGGACTGAACTAAAGTAGTAAATAATTATTTAAATAATAATTATATTCCTCTCATCGCGCAAGTTTCTTACGTCGCGGCCGGTTCTTCTCGCCAGGTTAGTTCCCGAACCTGTGGTAGGTCAACACGTAGGACATTCTGATAGTAACTGCTGCAAAATTCTGGATTAAAACATTTTTATTGCATTTGTAACACAATCTCTTGATGTCAACACCAGATGCATTTCCGCACGCGGCGGATGTACGGAGGCGCCGCGCTGTCAAAAAAAATTACAAATGTAATAACTTCGACGCGTGCGCATCACACCTTGATAATCTCTATTTGTAATGAGAATCTCAATTTCAAATGTAACGGTACCGAAAAAAATACAAAAGCTGTGCTTCATTATTATTTACTTTATATGCTTTTGTACAGCTGCGGTAGAGAACCAAGATAATACGACGAAATGGGCAAAACTATTTATTATGTCACTTTTATTATTCTCTATAAATATAAATGACATTTAATTAACAGTACATTTATAAAGTTTGTTTTAATTTATTTTTTGTTTTAAGTATTATTTATTTCTAATTTAAAAACAAATGTTTCCGATTTTTTATTTCCGAACGATACAGTTTTAGCCTGTTGTTATTTGCTGGTGTTGTTGGTTAAACATGGCGCTCGAGAAATTGCCAATTGGCTAGATCGTCTTCGTTGAATGCGACCCAGGTTTTCGATGAAGTCGAATATCATAATGTGCGGGCAAGACGTAGCATATTGTTAACTAGATGACTGTGACATAATTAATGCATGTCCATATTTTATTTATTTACGCTATGTTCAAAATTCCACTTTCTCCAGGTGTAATGAATTTATGAAACCATAGAAATTACGCGCATTTAAAGATGGCGTATTGTAGGCGCGCGCCCCTCGCGTGCCGTCGTGACAGATGTTCCATTTTTTTTAATTTCATAATGTCGAAGACCGTCCTTGTTCGGGCTCGCGAAATGTATTCGCCAGCCGGCTTTTGTTTTATTTACAACCATTTCGATATTAATAGTATTTCAAACGTTTATGATGAACAATTACTAGACGTTTCACATTCTGCGCGACTCCACCCCCGTAAATAAGGATTTTGACGGGAAACGTACATTTTCCCAAAAAAAATTGCGTATGTCACCGTCCATGCGATCTCTATATCTGTGCAAAATAACATAAAAATCAGTCTAGTAGCTCCTCAGATTAACGCGTTCAAATAATTTTCCCCGTTTTCCGCACATTTTCCTCTGACTCTTCGCTCTTATTGGTCGCAGCCGGCAGCGTGATGTTATACAGTGTGTTTGGTCACGAACTAGCGATATTTTAAGAGGATACACCAGTGCAGGGGCTAGAGAAATGAAAAAAAAGTACGTGTAATATCTATAGCTGTCTCCCTTACCTCAAGCCTATACCGCAGAACGCGATAGAGACAACTGCAGAAAATCAACGATTCGTTGTCCCCTGATTCCTTCTCCAAAACTTAACCGATTTAAGTACTTTTTTCATTAAAGATTAAAGAAAGGCTTGAGCTGTGTTCATATATATATTTTTTTAATATTCTAGCCAAATCGGTTTTCCGGATGTTTGGACACCAGTGGAAAATCTGGCCATTTTTTTGGGTTTTTGAACGTTCATATCTTATTTAATAATTAAAATATGAAAAAAAAGAAAACATAGGGACATTGTATTAGTGGCCGTAAATATTCAGGAAAAAAATTATAACTCTACTAGCATTATCCAGGGAGGAAACAGGGGACAACGTTTGTATGGAAACAAGGGCGGAAACTTAAGCACGCGTGCGTCCTTCATAGAGTTAGAAGATTTGGTTCTATCGACTATCAATATTAGAATGTAGGTCTGATAAAGCAAAAATTACTAATAAGAGTTAAGGTGCTCCCTCACCGGGAGCATTCGCTTGTACTGTAACGACTAACGTTATAGAGTCGAGCATTACATCAGTCATGAGGGAGGAGAACCGAGCATTACAAGGTGTAACATTAAATATATTGATACATCTTGTTACATCAATGCTAATTGCTACCTGACAGTGAAGTTAACTTGCTAGTTGCTATGTAATGCTCAAAGTCGAATCTATGTTACTTACATTTAATATGCGAATGCGAATGCTCCCGGTGAGGGAAGCACCTTTAGAAAAAAGACTGAAAAAACATTGTTAGAATAATGGAGTTGGGGCAGGGGGCTCGAGTATACAAGAGTCGAATCTATAATGTTACATTACATGCGGATGCTCACGATGTGCCCCGACCCGCTCCGGCACGCGCCGACAAAGTGTGCGCGAACCTTTAAAGAGCAAAAGGTTAAAGGACGGTCAGACTAGACGGACAGACATCGAAGTCTCAGTCATAGGGTTCCGTTTTTACCCTTTGGATACGGAACCCTAAAAACATTGTTAGAATAATGGAGTTGGGGCTCAAGTATGCAAGAGGTTTATATAGGAAAGGAAATTGGGAATCGTTACATAAGTTTCTTTAGTTCTATGTGGTTGGCTCTTTGCAAGGTTGCATGGCATGATACAATGATCAAGTCTGTTGGCAGGATGTCATGCAGGCGCGGTCGCAGCCTAAAGTTTTGGAGCGGGTCACTCACTAGTCACTACACTAAAAATTTATCGCTGTTATAGGATAACTAGAAAGGGTGGTCATGTCCCCAGTGACAACCCCCACCCCCCTTCGGACCGCGCCTGATGTACGTGCTGGTCTCCAGGGCTAAATCGAACAATCGACTAAATCGGTCTTTAAGAGGATACACCAGGTGTGAGAGAAATTGAAAATAGGTATTTGAAAATGTATTGCTATCTCACCAATCTCAAGTCTCCCACCGCAGAGCGATAGAGACAACACGACAAAAGTTCTAATAAAAGAACAGAAAATCTTCGATTCGTTGTCCGCTGATTCCTTCTCCAAAACTTAACCGATTTAAGTACTTTTTTCATTAAGAATTAAAACAAGGCTTGAGTTGTGTTCCTATGTTTTATTTTTTTGTATATTTTAGCCAGTTTTGTTTTCTGGGTGTTTGAACACAGAGGAAAATCTTGCCATTTTTTTGGGTTTTTGGACGATCTTATCTATTTTAATAATAAAATTATGAAAAGAAGAAAACATAGGGACATGCTAATAGTAGCCATAGATATTCAGGAAAAAAATCATAACTCTACCGGCATCATCCAGGGAGGAAACAGGGGACAGCGTTTGTATGGAAAAACGGCGGTGTGGACTCCTCTTAAGGACCCCGATTACCGGAGCACTAATGTGTAATCACAATGAAGATCAGTTAAATTTATTTTTCTAAGTATTGTTTGAAAATCTTAAATTGCACATTAGTGCTATATATATATATATATATATATATATATATATATATATATATATATATATATATATATATATATATATATATATATATATATATATATATATATATATATATATATATATATTTCCACCCCGGAGTTGATATTGCGTCCTACATGGCGGTTTTTACCGATGATATTGCGTCCGACTGACTTGTTGCATCCTGTATACGGACGCAAGATTGACCATCTCTCAAATTCAGCCAGAAGTAGTGTTAAGGTTAGTACAATGGCTGGGTGAAATATTGGCATGGACGTTGTTTTGTCACCGGAGTGCTTTTCGGCGTATTTCTTAGTTCCGCTATTTGGCGCGCGAATTTTGGAGGTCGCTACTGTGCGCCGTATATCGGTGGCGTATATTCGATACTTTGTTTACGTATAACACGCCGATAATGTGGATTCCTGTATATATTAAAGTTTTTATCAATTCTAATGTGTGATTTAATTACGTCCCACAAAACGACATCGTCCCAGAGGAGACGCGGGGGTGACAGAGGCGAGGGGGCGGAGTTCGCACGCGACATGCAAGGGCATGTTTTTGTTTATATTTTTTGCCGGCCAGCGCGGACGTAATGACGCTTGTGGTATAAATATTGTGTAGTGGGGCGAATATTTGAGAGAGACTAAATTCATGTCTTCAAAGTTGGGTTCACAACGCCTTCGTAAATTTGATGTAACATTACACATTTCAATGTCTAATTAACTTACAAAAATGCTGCTAAAACTATTTGAAAGTAGAGTTAATATTTCAAAAGTTATTATAAAAAAAAGTACCAAATTATGAAATTTTTGCGTGTAGTTTCGATACTGCCGCTTACAATTTATTATTTATAAAAAAAAATGAGCTAGAAAGGATTAAAAATTTAATGTTAATTTGAAGATAAAGAAGAGAAGAATCCGATACCAACAAATAACACATCAACTTACATTAAATAACTAAAAATTATATTTTTAAAATGTTCATAAAATTCGCGTCATTGTCCTGCGCATTGTTTGTTTTGAATGCCTTGCCGATATACTCAACGTGACGGGTTGAAACCTATTTTGCGATAAAATCTGCTGGCTCACTTTATTTGATCGCAGTGCTTTGGTGTGGATAGAGGTCTTCGTTTTATGCTCTCTCTCTCTCTCTTTGAAATACGTTCTACAAAAATTTCCAAATAAGACGTCATTTACATTTCTCGACTGTGCCAACATTTGTCTGTTTTTCACTACTTTTTTTATACCAAGTTATAAAGGCCCGCAACATTTCTAAGTTCTTAATAATTTTCTTTATATCAATACTTAATTATAAACGAATTTAGTGAATTCCTCATTTTCCTGAACGTCTTTTTCCTGAATAGCCCTAAAAACATAATGACGATCATTCAGAATAATGATCAAATCTGTAACTGTATTTCAGGAAAACAGGAACAAATATATCGAATCGATGCAATGTCGATATTACAATTAGGTAGTTATTTGACACATTTTCGAAAAATAGTAGTAGAATAGTAAGAAAAGTAGTAAAAATGTTATCTACACTTCAATATTATAAAGCAGGAGAGGTTGTTTGTTTGTTTGAACGCGTTAATCTCAGGGACTACTAGTCCGATTTGAAAAATTCTTTCAGTGTTAGATAGCCCTTTTATCGAGGAAGGCTATAAGCAATATTTTATCACGCTAAGAATAATAGAAGCGAAGAAATAGAGGAAAATGTGGAAAAAACGGAGGGAAATTATTTGAAAGGGCTTATTTGAACGCGCTTATCTCAGGAACTACTGGTCCGATTTGAAAAATTCTTTCAGTGTTAGATTGTCGTGTCAATGGTTGTCGTGATTGATGTAGATCGTTTTTTTTAAAAGAAGTGATTTTAAAAACTATTTTAAAGACAAAATAAAATGGCCTTGGCCGTCGACCCATTTTGTAATACAAAAAAAATGTTTTAATTGTGGTGCGACGACCAAGAATAATATCAATACTATTACAAATAATTTTGTTCTACCTATGAAACGAAATAACATAAAATCGCTTTATAAATCTTCATTTTTCTGGTGCAGCATATTTATTTACAAATAAATATGCAATTTACGATCATTATCCTGACGTCCAGTGTCCTGTTTGTTGTTGAACTGTTTATATACTTACCTGTCTAAAAGTATTTTGGATCGATTGTATTAACTACTATGTCCCTACCTACATACCTACGTATATGATTTTCTTTGATAAGTACTTACCTATTGTATATTTTAAACAAAAGCCCATCAGTGACTGAGTTTAGACTGCGAATTGGGTTGGGACTAATGTATTTTTAAATATCTATACTTACTAATATTGTAGAGACGAAATATTTAATCGTTTGCTTATTACTATTTAACTTACGAGTTACGAGACTACTGAACCAATTTAAATAATTCTTTCGCTATTAGAAAGCCACGGTAATGAGAAAATAGCCCAAACAAGTGCATCGAAACTCAACGTCAAGTGGTTACCGGGTCATGGGCTAGGCTGTACACTGTACAGTGTTCTGAGATTTTTTTTTAATCTTGACTTTCTTCATTCATAAATCGACACCCTTGACAAGATTTATAGTAATTGTGATGGCATACTTATAATAATAATAATGTACTTTTATTCAGCTCGATAACATAAAAACCTTAATCTAGACAATTACAACATGCAAATTATTTTATTTTCAATGGTTTTTTATATTAGAATGTTAAGATCGCAACCGGCAGCTTAGCTAGGTTACAGTATAACCTGTGTTAAAGCCACCGGACCCTTTCCCAACTACTGATCGCATATCGCTGATTTTACATTTCAGGCAATTAAAATTAGATTACAAATCAAATCAATGTTTAAAATTAATCAAACTTGATACAATAAACGGGGGCGGTGGTTACTCGCGTCCGTAGGAATTACCTTTTACTACCCTACACGTGTCCCCCGGGTGGTGCTAAACGAGTAACAACGCCGAGTCTCAGGCGGCGGATATGATAACCTGACTCCTAGGCAGTAGTGGCCTTGAGGACTAAATACCCTCTAAAAGTCTAGCGCGGAAAGCAACGGGAAACTACCGCGACTATAATCCCAAGAAAACCACCATGATTAAGAACGCCACCAGAGATAATATGATGTCATGCGACCCGACTAACGCTCGGCGCCAGCTTGGTTCCGGGCCGACTGGTGTGAAATTGGCTACCGGCTGCAGTTGGAAACATAACATCTTACTCTAGCAAACTAACACCCAAGGGAAGGGCAATAACAATAGGAACCTGGAATGTCCGTGGACTTTTAAGGCCAGGAAAAATCGAAGTTGTTGAAGCGGAGATGGAGCGCTATAATCTGGCTATACTAGGATTGAGTGAGACCCATGTCAAAGATAACGGATACCACATCACACCTGAAGGAAATATGGTAATCTACTCTGACAGGCAAGACAATAGTTTTAGTGGTGTGGGCTTCATAGTTGCTAGCTGGCTACGAGACAAGGTATTGGGGTATAATACCATCAACAATAGAATTATATCCTTAAAAATTTCAGCCCATCCACACCCAATTAACTTTGTACAGGTCTATGCGCCGACCACTGCAGCCACCGAAGAAGAAATGGAGGAATTTTACCACGAGCTAGAATTAACCTGCAAAGCGTTACCAAAGAAGGAATGTACTATCATCCTGGGAGACTTTAATGCTAAGATAGGGCACACTGATAATGATCAACACCTAAGGAATGTTATTGGGGAATACGGCTTAGGAGCCCGCAACAGTCGAGGTGAGATGTTGTTAGAGTTTTGCATTGAAAAAGGACTATTCGTAACTAACACGGTATATAAACAACATCCAAGACGCTTATGGACATGGCGATCGCCAACAGGTCATAAAAATCAGATTGACTTCATATTAATCAGCAGCAGATGGAAGTCGTGCATAACTCTCTCAAAGACTTTTCCGGGTGCAGATTGTGGCAGCGACCATCAGCTGTTAATAGCTCAATACAGAGTCCGCCTCAAAGTAGTTTCAAAGCCTCCACCATCCAAAAATATTCTTCTAACACAAGAAGCGAAAGCTTTTGAGGACACACTACAAACTCGACTGGACAGTGAAACGTATTGCCCATTTGACTCAGCCAATACATCATGGAATCAGCTTAAGGCCGCATTAGAAGAGACAACTAGAACAATCACAAATGGACGGAAAGTAAAACACCCTAGATCTGAGTGGATGACCACTTGGGAGGCAATCGCACAAAGAAAGGCTCTAAAGACTGGAGGAATTCGTTCAAAGGAAGAACAACAGCGATACTCTGAACTTGACTCACTAGTACAGCGTCTCTGTAGACATGACAAGAATGCATATATCAATTCTATATGTAGAGATATACAAACACACTCTGATACCCTACATCCAAGAGACATGTTCCAAAAGGTAAAAATTCTCACACGGGAACGAAAATCAAAATCTTGGAACATAGAAGATGAAAAGGGTAACCTGATTTTAGACAAGAACCAAGTGATGACAAGATGGAGGAACTACTGCCAAGACCTGTACAAATATGACGCTGATGAACCTGACACTAGATTAGATTTTACAGATAAAGAACCCGACATCGTTCTCCATGAAGTAGAAGCAGCTATAAATAAGCTCAAAACAAAAGCTTGCGGTGGAGATGGTATACAGGCACAAGTGCTTAAGAGCTTGGGTAAGTGTGGAATCAGAGTAATGCATTCAATATGTCTTAAAGTATGGAGAACAGGACAGTGGCCAGACGATTGGACAGAATCTCTCGTGATACCACTACATAAGAAAGGGTCGACTAAAAAGTGTGGAAATTATCGGACCATCTCACTAATTTCACATGCCAGTAAGATTCTTCTCCATGTTATAAACAACAGATTGGCACACTATATAACTAGACAGATATCCAAATAGCAGGCGGGATTCGTAAAGGGCAGGGGTACCCGAGAACAAATCCTAAACATCCGTCAGCTGATAGAAAAGAGCAGAGAATTCAATGTCCCAATAGTACTCTGTTTTGTGAATTACGCTAAGGCCTTTGACTGCATCGTCTGGTCCAAAATGCTGGAGGTGATGAGAGAGTTGGGCGTCCCCGATCATCTCATATTTTTGGTACAAAACCTCTATCTAGAAGGTCGATCAAGGGTGCGATTAGACAATGATCTGTCAGAGCCGTTTGCTACAGAGCGTGGTGTCAGACAGGGTTGCATCCTCTCTCCACAGCTGTTCAACCTCGTAGGCGAATATATAATGCGTCGAGTGTTGGAAGATTGGGAGGATGGTATTAAAATTAACGGATACCTTCTCAACAACCTAAGGTTCGCTGACGACACCACGCTTATAAGTACTTGCGAAGTGAAACTTGCTGAACTTCTAGCGCGGCTCGAAAAGATTAGTCGAGACTTTGGCCTCCAAATCAATCGCAATAAAACCAAACTGATGTACGTCGATAAGCTGAACCAAATACAAAAGACATCCTTACTACAAGATCTCCAACCCGTAGAGGAGTTTGTCTACCTGGGATCGTTGATTAGCAACAATGGTAACTGCGAGAGGGAGGTTGTCCGACGGGCTCAGATGGCTAAATTTGCGGTTGGGCGCTTAGAAAAGATATGGAAGAATAAGAACATCTATCGTAGCATAAAAATAACACTAATGCGTTCCCTAATCTTTTCAATATTTTTATATGCCTCCGAGACATGGACACTAAAAGCACGTACTCGAGCTAAGATTGACGCTTTTGAAATGTGGTGCTGGCGTAAAATGCTCGGCATCCCTTGGACCGCACACCGGACCAACACGTCTATACTTCAGCAACTCAAAATTACCACCCGCCTGTCCACGCTTTGTCTACAACGATCACTTGCCTTTTTTGGCCACATAGCCCGCCGGGAGCCTAATAATCTTGAGAGTCTCATACTAGCTGGGCAATTAGAGGGGAAAAGAGGCAGAGGCAGAGTGGCTACACGATGGACAGACGCGATTGTCAAGGCTGCTGACTGCACGTTCCAGGAGGCATTTCATCAGGCCAAAAATAGAGACAAGTGGAGAGCCCTATTCCAAAAAGCAAATTTTGGTGGTCACGTCCCTCAGCCATGAGGATAAGAAGAAGATACAATAAACAATACAAAAAACGATCGAAACGATCTACATCAATCACGACAACCATGATTGACTATGACTATCACAGCACAGAACGCAACGTCGCGTCGTGTTTGCTTACGCGCGCGCGTTAACCAACTACTTACGAAAAAATTTATTATTATTGTGAACTTGTATTATAATCAAATACCGTCCTCTTTTTGTACAAAACAAATAAACAGAAATAATAGGTACTATTATAGATAATAACCATAATTTAAATTTACAAACAAAGTATATATATTGTTGTGTAATTTTTGTGTAGTTGTGTAATTTTTTGAGATTTTGGACTGTTTTATCTTATTTTTGATAGGTACGTTAATAATTTTTTAAACGTTTTTATTTTTCTTTTCGACGCCTAAAGGGCCTTTTTTTGAGACTTTGTACTGATAGGTATGTCTGATATGTGATTCTTCAGGTTAATATTTTTCTAAGCATTTTTGTTTTATTTTTTTTAACGCCTAAACGGCTAATAACGAATTTCAATTTGTTAAATTTTATCAACTTGTCACGTGGGCAGAGCCACGATTGAAAACTAGTATTGCTTACATACACAAGTTAACTATAGTCAATGTCACAGTAAATTAGCTTCTCAACTGGTCGTTCTTAAAATTGTTAATTTCTTAAATTACTTTTATGTTCCTATTTCGGTGTATTTGATTTGTCCGACACTTTGATTATTATGACTATGGGTTTATTATTGTACCTACTTGATTTTAAACAATAAAACTTAAAAATATCTACTACCGAAACAATTGTTTTATTTTGTGTTCATACTTAAGTTCAGAAGAAACACGCTCACATAAATAAAATGATCATATCTATCATAATTATTCTTAATATTTTTTAGTTAGCCTAGCGGACTTACCTGATTATAATTTAAAATTTAATTAATCTATGTAATATAGGGATAACTTGTTTTTAATGTCTGTTATGTACTCCAAGTTATAGAAATAAGTATTTCATTTTAATCGACTTCATAAAGAGTGATGATTCTCTATTTATACATACATATCGTCACTCCTGTCCCTCATTGGGGTAGACAGAGACCACATCACGCAATGAATTTATTGGGATCTATTATATAGGTACCTATGTATGTATCGATATAACATATAAGGTTAGGAGGAAGCAACAAACTCAACAGTTTATGGCGTACATAAAAAAATAATATACGGTACCGATATAATCTCAAATATAGTAAGGAGTCATTTAATTAGTAGAATGCATGGAATTAATATAGTACAATATACGGTATCAATATAACCATACATTTAAATGGATGTAGGAAAAACGATTAAATGCATGGAACGAATACAAAAATATACAATGTGTCACATGATTTCCATCGAGAACGGAAGCAAAAAACCAGCGAGAATTATTTCAAATTGAATATCTAATTTTCGTACGTAAACAAAATTTCTCGTCGACAATAGAATTCACATGACAGCAATGTAACTATATTCGCACGAATAACAATTAAAAAGTCATTGGGAATGGTAGACGCCATAGGGTTCGACTTTGAAAAGACGCAACAAGTCTTCGGCGATTTAAATATATATATATATATATATATATATATATATATATATATATATATATATATATATATATATATATATATATATATATATATATATATATATATATATATATATATTAATATTTCGCAAATTGTTTCAAAATAAACAAAAATATCTAAGTACAGTTTGATTCCCATATTTTTCCAACAAAATCGCATAGCAACAAGCAGGCTCTCAACATGTGCACGCTTTCGAATTCCTTTCAAAATGTCATTTATAATTTCAACCTTATTTCTTCTACAACTGAGTTTGCTCACTTTTTTCTTAACCAGCTGATATTCAGCTGTCGCGCATTTCAGTACAAAGAGTGGGAGCATTTTTTAAAAATAGGCTCTATCCTTATGTGCTAAAGGCTAAATTCCTTTAAAATATCAACATCAATATTATAATTATCAAGAATAGGGATAGAATTATAGGTTTAAGAACAATTAGATACATTCTCGTTAAACATATTCATAATAATTATTAATTATTTTCCTTGCGATCTTGTTACAACGCAATTTTATTTTGTTTTAAGTTATACCATAGATAATACAATATAATATTATACCTATACGCTCATTTTGGGTAACTTTGACTTGCGGTTTAACTTTGAACAATACATTATGGTATTGTTCAAAGTTAAATCGTGGTTGAAAGTTACCCAAAATGACTGTACTGGTTATACAACCATTTCTTGCATCTACGTGCATGTTTTGATTAAAAATATTGTAATCCCTATCTATATCATATATGTAACAGGAGGCTTTTTGAGTCCTAATAATGAAAAGCTGGTGTTAAGCAAATTTAGTAGCTACATACTTTTGATACAATAAAAATAAAAATAAAGAGATACATACAGCCGAACGTATTACCTCCTCCTTTTTGGAAGTCGGTCAAAAATAATAAATTTCAATTGCAAGTGTAAACTCAACAATAGAAAAGACATAACTGGTCGATCATATGATTTTGTATACGTAGGGCCTTTCACCATTGTGCCTTAACATCAGCTGATTTGAAAAAAGTACATCCTTTGCATAATCGAAACTATTCAAAGTATTGCGCATTGTACAACTTCGAATTTAAACTGCTAGATTAACTTTAGACCATGTTCACGTAGCACTAAAGTTTAAATTGCTACGACAAGTTGCAAGTCCATTTCGCAAACACGTGCGTCCAGAAAAAAAATAAAAGAATAACAGGTAGTTGAAGCTCCAGCTGATCCTCAGCTGTTCGATAAAACATTTCGATGTAAAAGGCGATATTTATTACAAATGCTATTCGAAATGCACCCTAATTGTCTACTCAAACTCAAACTCAAAATTTTTTATTCAGAATAAATTTTTTCAAATATTCTCTGAACGTCGGGGCTACACAGATGCCTACCACCGGTTCGGGAACTAACCCGGCGAGAAGAACCGGCGTAAGAAACTCGCACGGGGCCATCTTTTTCTAAAAAGATGGAAAATTACAAAAAATATATTATAAAATAACAGTGTCATTATGACTAAATAAAATACAACGAATGTACAATTATTATACATATTATAATGAAACAGCTCTGCAGGGGGCGACCTTATTCCCATGGCGTACTATCATTCATGAAATCAGTAACTTTATAGTACGCTTTGGTACACAAACGTTCTTTAACAACTTTTTTAAATCTATTAATTGAGAGATTTTGAACGCTTTCTGGGATCTTATTATAAAGGCGTATACATTGACCTTTAAAAGAATTTTTGACTTTAGTAAGTCTAGTCACCGGAATTTCAAGCTTATGTTTATTACGAGTATTTCTCCCATGGGTATCACATTTTTTCGTGAATTGATATATATTCTTTTTAACATATAATACATTTGATAGGACATATTGAGAAGCAACAGTTAAGATTCCAGTTTCCTTAAATTTTTCTCTAAGTGAAGTATTACGGGCCAACTTGTAGATTGCCCGCACAGCTCGCTTCTGCAGCACAAAAATTGTATTTATATCTGCAGCATTGCCCCACAGCAAAATGCCGTAGGACATAATACTATGAAAGTAACTAAAATACACTAGACGTGCTGTTGTTTCATCTGAAAATTGTCTAATCTTATTTACTGCACATGCTGCTGAACTGAGTCTGTCGGCCAACCCAGCAATATGAGGGCCCCACTGAAGCTTGGAGTCTAGTGTAATACCTAAAAATACAGCTGTATCCACTAGCTCCATAACATCACCATTTAAAAGCACATTGGTTTCCGTTTGCCTTACATTGGGCAATTTGAATTTAATACATTTTGTTTTTTTACTATTAAGTAAAAGATTATTAACACTAAACCAATGTACAATCTTTGAGAGAGCATTATTTACTTCGTCATAACACGCATTAAGCCGTTTGACATTGAATGTAAGAGATGTATCATCAGCAAATAATACTATCCCATGTTTATCTTTAATTAAGAATGGCAGGTCATTTATATAAATAAGAAACAGGAAGGGTCCTAATATAGACCCCTGTGGGACCCCCATTTCAATTTTTGCACCAGCAGATTTTTTACCATTTATCTCAACCCTCTGAGTTCTATTTGACAAGTACGATTTTAGGAGGGCGAGTGCTGTGCCTTTTATGCCATAGTGACAGAGTTTCCTGACCAATGTTTTGTGTTGCACGCAATCAAAGGCCTTTGAGAGATCGCAAAAAACTCCTAGAGCATCCTGCGACGTCTCCCAGGCATTAAAAATACTACTGATCAATTCAACGCCTGCGTCTGTAGTAGACCGTCCCTTTGTAAATCCAAATTGTTTATTATGTAAAATATTATTTATATTAAAGTGCGTTAGTAATTGATTCAGTATTATCTTTTCATAAATTTTACTCAATGTCGGTAAAATAGATATAGGTCGGAAATTAGACGGGTCCAACTTACTACCAGATTTAAACTGCTAAAGTTCATAACAATTTTATGATAATTTTCTTTGAGACCTTTTACTTTCACAAAAAAATTCAAGACACTACTAATTTGAATTCTAAAGTTGTAATAATAATAAAAACCTACGGGTTTTTTGCTTTACTCCTGAAACAGCCAAACTCAACCATATAGCGTGTTACAATAGGTTCCCTTTTCGAAGAAATTTACTAAAGAATGGTGTTTGACTAGACTAACATTTCATAGTAAATTTTACTTTATTTTTGCGTTCAGAAGGTTTAAAATATACATTTGGGACATTTTTGGTAGATATTTATATCCATGGGAACCAGAACTTCTATGAAAGTTTCCAAGCCTTGGTCTATTGTATTTTTCTCTTGGACTTAACAAATTACATTGATGTGCCTATATTTTTAAAATGTTAATAATCTTAAATACTATCATAGGGTTGCAGTAATGTATTTCATTGATATGACAATTCTCAAAAAGCAAAAGTAAATTACACTTTGATAATAAGAAAAAAGAAATGGGAACAAATATAATGACCACCAAAAAATGCACTGATACCCTAAACTTGATTACCAAAAAAAGATATAGAACACCAAAAAAATAAAGTCTAAAATTGCAATACTACCAGCTATTTTAGTCATGACAACACTTCAAATTGTAATCGAACACCAAATATAGTAAATGATCACCAAATATAGTAAATGACCACCAAATATAGTAAATGATCACCAAATCCTTGTGAGCAAATCTATGCGATATTTCTGTCCAAATAAATAACTACGATTGACAAAACATGTAAGCATATTATTTACAAAATAGTCGGCCAAGTGTGAGTCGGACATGGAGGGTTCCGTACCGTTATAGAACAAAATTAGACCTAAAATTGTGTTTTTGTATGGTAGCCCCTTTTAAATTATTTATATATATATATATATATATATATATATATATATATATATATATATATATATATATATATATATATATATATATATATATATATATATATATATTTATTGAAGTTAACATAATATAATCGAGGCCTTTGCGAAAATATCAACGTGCCTACCGGTTGCTATTATTGATATCGAGCAAAAAAGGCCAAAAAAATAACGATTGTTGTATGGGAATGGAAATAATTATTTTATTTTGTTTTACTACTGGTTGTTATAGTGGCAACAGATAATATACACAATCTGTGAAATTTTTAGAAGTCTAGCTGGAGCGGTTCTTGAGATATAGCCTAGGCCCTAGACACAGTATAGCAATATTAGTCCTAGAGAAAGACAGACGGACGGACAGACGGACAGACATCGAAGTCTCAGTAATAGAGGTTTACTCAGACTTCGATGACGAACCGTTTTTAGGGTTCCGTACCCAAAGGGTACAAACGGGACTCTTTTACTAAGACTTCGATGTCTGTCTGTCCGTCTATCTGTCTTCTTCTCTTAAATAGGATATTTGCTAAATAAAAATATATTTGGTTAAAATTTTACATTAAAATGCTAACGTATAATGTTGGTGATCGTTTACTACTTTTGGTTTAAGTAACAATGATTTATTTGGAGTCATTTTGCATAAATAGGATAGCGAGATAATAAATCTTTGGTGATCATTTTACATTAAAATGCTAGTATAATGTTGGTGATCATTTACTAATTTTGGTGATCATTTTACTTTAAAATGCTAGTATAATGTTGGTGATCATTTACTAAGTTTAGTGATCATTTACTTATTTTGGTGATCATTTACTATTTTTGGCTTTAAGATGTTAAATCTTTGGTTATCATTTTACATTAAAATGGTGGTCTGTATTTTGGTGATCTTTTACTATTTTTGTCTGTGAAATGTTACTATTTCTGGTGATCAGTTAATTATAAGCCAAAAGAAATTAACATCAGAAGCCGATGATATAGGGGAATCCTTTATGCCCTAAATTATTCATAGCAGTACTTGCATGGGCGTACCCAGGTTCTGGGCCAGGGGGGCGCAAATTACCCAGGTTCTGGTGCCAGGGGGGGGCAAATCACCCAGGTTCTGGGCCAGGGGGGGGCAAATCAGATTTTTCATAAGCTAGGTGTTTATAAAGAATAAAAAATTAATAATTTTTAGTTGTAAAAATATTGTATTGCAAACAAATGGCAAAAATTCGTTCTTAATTTTTAATTTTTATAGATAAAAGTACTAGATAATATACTTCGTAGGAACGTCAACATGATCCAGGGAGGGGCAGCTGCCCCCCCCCTGCCCCCCCCTCGGTACGCCCATGAGTACTTGAAGCGGTGTTGTTCTCCAATGTTGTCTAAAAATTATGTGAAAAAGCCGAATAAGAAAGAGAAGTAGGAAAAATAATTAGAAAGAGAAGTAGAAAAAAAAAATAATGATGGGAGGATGTTATTAGTGTGACTGGTATAGGATCCACAGAATACCAGGGATCGCGGTGCCTATACCGTGATCAACTGATCACAGCCTGAATGGAATCCTTTTCGACAATCTTTTCGCATCGCACAGTTACATCAGGGTACATAGTCCATCTTTAATAATAATAAGTCTCTTATATTGTTAGTATTTTTTGTCTTTTTTTTTTAGTTTCCCTGGTTTTGTTTTTTTTGTACCTTGTATCTGTGTAATATGTGTATTTAAGTGTTGTGTGATGTGAATGTTTGTTGAATAAAAGTTTATTATTATTATTATGGTTCAAATGAAAAAAAAATAACGAAAGAAAGAAAAAGAGGGCATTGGAGAAGAAAGCAAACCTTACTAATAATAATATCTTTCATTTAGGTTAAAAATAAAATATTAAACCTAAATGAAAGAATCTTTTATATTGTAATAATGTGTGAGGACAGGAACACTAATTGTAGTATCTTAATATGTAATATAGCGACCCGCCCCGGCTTCGCACGGGTATAAAATAAATTAAGTATGGCCTAAGTCACTGAAAAAATGATTAAAATCGATTTAGTAGTTTGATTTTAAATAATTTATATTAATTACTACCCGTGGCCCGCATTGGTCGGTACTGCCGCAAAAGCTACTTACGTCCCGCAATTTTTAAATCTGTAATATCTTCGAAAATATTCATTTAAAATTAAAATCGTAATAATTATGCTGTAAAGGGACATAATCAATAATGTATTTAAAGTATTTAATTGAATAAGGATTATTGCCGTATTGGTTAAAATCGCTTCGAAAATTAGCCATTATTTGAAGTTAAAAGTAAATGACAAAAAAATATGTTATTGTGGGATATATCCATAAGAGATATACTTATACGTGGGAGAGCCATGCTTCGGCACGAATTGGCCGGCTCGACCGGAGAAATACCACATTCTCACAGAAAACCGGCGTGAAACATCGCATACGCTGTGTTTCGCCGAGTGAGTTTACCGGAGGCCCAATCCCCTAACCTGTTCCCTTCCCTACCCACCCCTATTCCCTTCCCTTCCCATCCCTGCCCTCCCCTATTACCCTATTCCCTCTTAAAAGGCCGAGAACGCACCTGCAGCTCTTCTGATGCTGCGAGTGTCCATGGGCGACGGAAGTTGCTTTCCACCAGGTGACCCGTTTGCTCGTTTGCCCCCTTATTTCATAAAAAAAATATGATATACCATCGCGGAGTTTTCTGTAGACCTTTTCAATGTGTACAATGCGCACCCCTGCATTGGTACTTGTACTATTATCTATTCTGTGGCATTGGTAGCGCCCACTTCGAAACGGGCGTAAATCGCAATATTTAAATTTCGCCATAACTTCTAAACCAAACGTCCAATTTTAATCATTCAAAGAGCAAATATAATCTACATAAACTGTACTTAGTGATGAAATTATTTATTTTGATAAGGATTATTGGCATGAGTGAAATAAATGCGTTTAAATGTAGTCCAAAAAAAATCAAGATTTTTAAATAAAAAAATGGTTTTTGTGCCTCACTTGACATAGATAGGTATATTGTGTCGCGGACATTTTTGTAGATATTTATAAGACCTACATTTACTTAGAATATTGTATAGTTCTATCTTTTATAGTTTAGGCAGCGTACGCAAAATAAGTAAATTTTCTGGTTGTTTCCGAAAAAATGAAATATCTTACGGAACCCTATATTCTCCAAAATAAAAAGTAGCCTATGTTACTCGTAAAAAATGTAGCTTTCGAATGGTGAAAGAATTTTTAAAATCGGTCCAGTAGTTTTTGAGCCTATTCATTACAATTAAACAAACAAACAAACAAAGTTTACCTCTTTATAATATTAGTATAGAAGTATAGATGTATTATGTATGATCTAAATTCTAAATCAAGTCAAACCAATTTTATTCAGTTAATTTTTTTTTATTTTAACTTGCAAGAAGAACCAGGGTATAAATAGTAATTTCTTTGTAGGAAACATAAGGATTTTGTTGCAGTCCATCCTATTTCCAGTTTTGGCTACATTTTAGTGGCCATGATCACAGGAAAAGACTAAGATGACAGATATATTGCTAATTATTGTTGTTTAATTTGCTCTGTGAATGTCAAGCAACATAATGCTCTTATTACCGCCCTAGACGAGCAATTTTATTGTGTACTTACTAGAATTTTTTTGAGTGTTATACACTCACTAGCACAAAATATTTTATAATTATTTAAACATCTTGCCCTCAACTACTTCAAGGTTCTGAATAATATGTTTATTTTACTACAATATGAACTATGAATTTTAAATCATCATCAATCATCAATAATTTTATTTAAGTACATAAAATATTTGTGGGGTTTTAGGGTCATATAAGTATTTATATTATTAGTTATAAATAGCTGATCCAGCAAACATTGTTCACCAAAATACAGACCACCAATTTAATGTAAAATGATAACCAAAAATTTAACATCTTAAAACCAAAAATTGTAAATGATCACCAAAATAAGTAAAATGATCACCAAAATTAGTGAATGATCACCAACATTATACTAGCATTTTAAAGTAAAATGATCACCAACATTATACTAGCATTTTAATGTAAAATGATCACCAAAGATTTATTATCTCGCTATCCTATTTATGCAAAATGACTTCAAATGAATCATAGTTCCTTAAACCAAAAGTAGTAAACGATCACCAACATTATACGTTAGCATTTTAATGTAAAATTATTTTATACTAAATTTTTATACTTTTAACCGTTTCCGTGCGGATGTCACCGATAGGCATCATGGGTAGCTTTTCTGTATGGCGGGTGACGCCCGAGAGGAGATAAAATGTTTGTGTAAACTATGATGAAATTACATTTTTCAGAGGTTTCCCCTCAATGAAAGTGGCTTTATTTGTCACGTATTTAACGTGTACAGTGTTAGTTTTAGGATATTGCATAAAAACTTACACTTCAGGAGTCCTAAACATTTTATAAATATATAACGCCAACACCAGCAAAATCTCACATCAACATAATTTATTCTTATAACTAACTAGCAGCCCGCCCCTGCTTCGCACGGGTATGAAACAAACATTTCTAAAGTTGGTGGTGTTAATAACCCGGCGAGAGTGTGGTGAAAAAATGTAACAAGGAGTATGTGGCAGGGTATGACATACCCGCTTACAATATTTGCTGTAAAACCAGATTTTTAAGAAAGAGCGCTAAATTCATTATCTTTTATTATAATAAGACTATATTTTAACATATTGTAAATAAAAAAAATGCGTTATTTTAACATTTTTGTTATTTTACTTAACTCTAAGCAAGTCACTATGTATTTTGAATAAAAAAAATTTCCACTCTCAAATAAATAAAAAAAAATTAATTAAAAAAAACTGGTTCTTATGAAAAAAAAAAACAATTAAACTATTTTGCAACACGATATAAGTAACCATATAAACCAAGAAAAATAACAAAAATATTTAGGAACATCTTAGGAACTGGAGCTCAGTTCAGCACAGTTTTTGCAAGAAAAAGTTGCATGCTCCATACATAATATCGCCTTTGTACGGCTTGCACGTGCATATTTTTTCTTCCAATCCTTTTTGTATGACCAATCTCCGCAACGAAATTAACGACCAGGAAGATTTTGTGTTGAAGTACGTTGACATCGGAAGAGATTTTCTGACGTATATATGATGCAGTGTTGCCAGATGGTTTTAACCTTTTATCTGTAGTGGGAAGTGCTGTATAAAATCTGTATTAAAGTTAACAAAAAAACAACCTTTTAATCATTATCTACGCTTTTTTATAAAAAAAAGGGATACTATTGACGTTATAAGGACTAAAGTGATAATCGTAGGTATATAGTAGGTCCGGTCTTAACGAGGATTATTTAATTCGAATTGGTATAATTAAGTAAACAATAGATTAAAATTAGGGCCCCCGCAGATTAGGCGGCCAGGTCGCTGCGACCATCCCGCGCACTTTGCAGCCACGTCTTTTTTTAGGGTTCCGTACCTCAAAAGGAAAAAACGGAACCCTTATAGGATCACTTTGTTGTCCGTCTGTCCGTCCGTCCGTCTGTCAAGACCCTTTTTCTCAGGAACGCGTGGAGGTATGAAGCTGAAATTTATATCAATTACTCAGGTCTACTGTCCCTTGAAGCTGTGAAAAAATCAAACTTCTAAGCCAACGCAATCAAAAGATACAGCCGTTTATGCCGCAAATTTTCGACACTTGCAAGGGAATCAAAACCTACAGGGTGCTTCCCGTGAACTCAGAATCTTGAAATTTGGTACGAAGCAACGTCTTATAGCATAGATAAAGGAAAAATTACGAAAACCATAAATTTTTAGTTACATCACATAATATATATTTTTTTAATAATTTTAAACTTACTACCCATTTCCTCATAAACGCGTAGAGGTATTAAATTGAAATTCATACCAAATACTCAGGTCTATAATACCTTTAAGCTGTCGGAACCCTCGGTGCGCGAGTCCGACTCGCACTTGGCCGGTTTTTTTTTTTAATATGAAATAAGGGGGCAAACGAGCAAACGGGTCACCTGATGGAAAGCAACTTCCGTCGTCGACACTCGCAGCATCAGAAGAGCTGCAGGTGCGTTGCCGGCCTTTTAAGAGGGAATTGGGTAATAGGGGAGGGTAGGGAAGGAAAGGGAATAGGGGAGGGTAGGGAAGGGAATAGGGTAGGGGATTGGGCCTCCGGTAAACTCACTCACTCGGCGAAACACAGCGCGAGCGCTGTTTCACGCTGGTTTTCTGTGAGAACGTAATATTTCTCCGGTCGAGCCGGCCCATTCGTGCCGAAGCATGGCTCTCCCACGTTGAGTCTGCGACCACACCACTCGTATGAGTAGTGATTTGATGAGTAAACTTTGAATATTATTTTGTTTTCTGTATACAAAAAACGTGTGGCCGCGGCGACCAGTGCGCGCACACTGAGTAATTTCATACAAATTCCCGTATCTCGTTGGCCGCGGCGGCCAAGTGGCCGCGTGTGTGTCGCGATGTTTTTCGTTGGCCGCGCGACCAGAGCGTGGCCGTAATATCCCGTTCTACAATAAAACGAAAATAAATTGATCAATATAGCCAAAGGTTTACAACATCTGATAAAAATAAGTTACTTACCTTCCATTTCTGTTTGTACACGTAAATAATCACTTTTAAATACTTGAAATTCCGTTCACGTTCGCTTTTGGGTCGCTACTAAAAGAAAAACAATTGGAAACAGACGAAACAGCGATAAATTACAATCCCTGGCGGGTGGCGCCCGAGAGGAGATATCAAAGTTCCTGGCGGTAGGCGCCTCAGAGGAGATACGAAATATTTGTTCGCAGCCAGGCGCGTGAAATTGCCAAAAATGACACCGCACTGAATCGGTTAAGCACTATACCCATATCCAGCAATTTAATCCTCTCGCTCAAAGGTTGCCTGGAAGAAATTGCTGCTTAGTAATAAGGCCGCCTTTGTGTACCTTCTTCATATTATGATATAATTTATATTATTTTAAACTTTGTCTTTGTATTGAGTGTGCACAATAAAGTATATTTTCATTTCATTTTTCATTTCAAATATATTTTTATTTAGCAAATATCCTATTTAAGAGAAGAAGACATAAAGACGGACAGACAGATATCGAAGTCTTAGTAAAAGAGTCCCGTTTGTACCCTTTTGGGTACGGAACCCTAAAAACGGGACTCTATTACTGAGACTTCAATGTCTGTCCGTCTGTCCGTCCGTCTGCCTTTTTCTAGGGCCTAGGCTGTATCTCAAGAACCGCTCCAGCTAGACTTCTAAAAATTTCACACATTGTGTATACCTGTTGCCGCTATAAGAACAAGTACTAAAACAAAATAAAATTATTATTTAAATTAAATTATTATTCCCATACAACAAACATTATTTTTTTGGCCTTTTTTGCTCAATATCAATAATGGCAACCGGTATAAGGCACGTTGATATTTTCGCAAAGGCCTTGATTATATTATGTTAACTTCAGTAATTAGGTAATAATAATAATAAAAAAATAATTTAAAAGGGGCTCCCATACAGAAACACAATTTTAGGTCTAATTTTGTTCTATAACGGTACGGAACCCTCCATGTCTGACTCACACTTCAGCGACTATTTTGCCGCCGTAGTGATTTATTTGGACAGAAATATTGCATTGATTTGCTCACAAGGATTTGGTGATCATTTACTATATTTGGTGGTCATTTACTATATTTGGTGATCATTTACTATATTTGGTGTTCGAATACAATTTCAAGTGTTGTCATGACTAAAATAGCTGGTAGTATTGCAATTATTTTTTTGGTGTTAATTATCTTTTTTTGGTAAATAAGTTTAGGGTATCAGTGCATTTTTTGGTGGTCATTATATTTGTTCCCTATTTAAATTAACATGAATCTACTTCTTACTATACAAAATACTCTGCATCTATAAAAAACGCAACAAAAATTTTAATACCTCGGTCGTGGGAAAACCAGACACAATGCTATTCAATTGTTCTCCCGGTCGCTGGTGACCACTTGGGGCTTGAGGAGTTAAGACATGACAGTGAACTTTGTAGTGTACTATGTAGTGATCATATCAACCACAATATTATGTAATTAAGAGAATGCAATTAGTATAATTAATTCATCAAGTCCCATACGCTCACCGGTGAACGAGACACAATAGAATATCTATTATGTCTTGGTTTCCCACGATCGACGGGTTAAATTGCAGTTTTTTTTTGTATATTGATGTATTATTAGGTCTGACATAAATAAGAAAACTATATGATATACTTATTATATTTCTATAACTTATATCTATGATATTATTGGTGTGTTTAAAACTCTACTTATCAATATACTGAAAAATATTATAGCATGACATCAACTTACTAACCTTTGCCATAAAGGTTATATTTTAGAGGAAGTGAAGTATGTGTCTAATAAGATTCTAATTAACATTCTAGTTGGTGTTTACAGTATAAATAACCGCACTTACCTGGCATTGTGCTCCCAGACTGACCCATTTTTACGAACTGTTTCACACCCAGGAACTTCAAATCACAAAATTAAATTACGAATGCACGCTACGAAATAGGTTTCAATTAACGAGTCCCCATTGAAACACTCATTACTTGATAAATAACCAATTTCACAGTCTCGTAAGAAACACACAAATGCTAAACGCGAATTAATACAGTTTTTATTACATTTTTAAAGGGAAAATGTGGATTGCTTATTATAGTAGCTTGTATATTTACACTTTTTATTAGATTAGATTCTTATTAGAACCCCATTAGAAGTATAAGCTCTCATTATTGCAAATATTTTTGATATTTTCACAAATTTTCCAAAATCTTCTTCTTCTTCTTCTTTTAAAAATGGCCTCTAACATCATTCATCTCATCACCTATATGTCATTTGTCAATTGACTTTGACATTAATGACAGCATTGTTTTTTTATAATATAGCGATAATAAAAACAAGAAAAAGCGGAAAGAACAAGAAAAAAAGAATTGTCATATAGTTCAACTACAATAGTTACACACCGGAAACAAGTGGCGACTCTATTAATGTCGTGACTTTTTTGACGGGCTATAACTAATAAGTAATAACTATAATAGTTGGTGAATTTTTAAGCTATCACTGATACCGGTAAAAAGTATCGATACTAAAAAAGTTGCGGTAAAGTGCATACCTCAAGGAAGCATCCTGGGTGCCTCGCTTTTTCTTCTTTATATTAATGATATATCAAGCCTATCTCTTAAAAACGCAAAACTTCAATGTTACGCAGATGACACAGCCATTATTTTTTATGATGCAACATGGGAGCAAGTCCGCAAGAGAGCTGAAGATGGCATGGCTTCTCTATCTAACTGGTTAAACTTTAATCTCCTCTCCCTTAATACTTCCAAAACCAAGTTTCTTTGTTTTCACAAAAATGCTGCCTCCGCCCCTTCCTCGCTTAATGAGTTAAAAATCCATTCCTCAATGTGTACTTATCCCGTTCAGAACATCAACTGCAATAGTGAATCCATCCGCTACCTTAGTGTTATCCTGGACCACCAAATGACCTTTAAACAGCACACAACAGAAACGTCCAAGCGTGTTAGAAAATTAATGGCCGTCATGAGGAACTTACGAGGTGTGGTCGATGGTCAGACCCTCAAAACTATCTACTTCGCTCTATGCCAATCGGTTATCAATTATTGCATTCTGGCTTGGGGAGGCTGTCCACCTTCTACTCTTCTTCCACTGGAAAGAGCGCAGAGAGGAGTACTGAAAGTAGCACTGGAGAAGCCCTTACGATATTCTACTAAAAGCCTATACGACGATACCAAGGTCCTTAGGCTGGTATAAATAGTCAGTACTTAAGATGTGACCCGGTCTCAAGACGCGGTTCGGCTCTGTGATTGGTCCAAATTTTGACAGCCAACCAATCACAGAGCCTGAACCGTGTCTTGAGACCGAGATGCATCTTGAGTACTGACTATTTATACCAGCCTAAGTGTCAGAAAAATGTATCTAGTAAGAGCATAAACCTAGTTAGAGTGTTTGAAGCAGTACATAAATCTATAGTTGCATGTCAACATACTTACGACGAAATACTTAAAAAAAGAATGTTTAAAGTACCTAATGTCCCTTTAACCACTTCTTTCGCCTCCCACTTTGGAATTTTTCTGTCTCCATACATCTATAATAGACTTGTAAACCTGTTTGATTTGGAACTATACTCTGTACATAAAGGTAAAAAAGTTCTTACCCAATCACTGCTGTCCTGGTCATACGCCGAAGCCGAAAACCTAATGTCGGCTGTACACTCTCGCCGAGACACAGCGAGGCGGCCCGAGTGCGAGAGTGTAAATGGGGTGCGCTCGCCTCGTCTCGCCTGTCTCGGACCCTCTCGGTCCGGTGTCGGTATTTTGCGCCCGAGACAAAGGGTCTCGCGAGGAAAGCGAGCGCGTTACTGTACACTCTCGCGTTTTTTCACAACTAGTCGCGCCGCTAGACAGTGCAGAACAGAAAATAACAATAATAAACGTCATTATCTGTGAGAAATAAAATTAAATATGATTATAGATCTTTGGATTACAATGATATCTTTCGATGCATGGTGAATGGTGATCAATGATCATTGATCGTAGATACGTTTTCGCCATTTTTTTTTACATTTTTATTATGTAAATATTTGGTAATTATTTATATTAGCTCATAGCACAGAGAGCTACGGCAGCTGTAAGAGAAGTGTTTTCGTCCATCACATAGAGAAAAATAATGGTCCATCTTCTCCGAGTTCATAACTGCGATTGAACTAAGCGAGAATGTACATGATCGCACTCGGGCAAGGGGCTCTAGCACGAGACTCTCGCCCGAGAGCTATCGGCGAGAGTGTACAGCCGACATAATAAAAGTGTACAATTAATAACCACTCTCACACACACACACACACACACACACACACACACACAAACACACACACACACACACACATACACACATTTTACACATATATATTATATATATATATATATATATATATATATATATATATATATATATATATATATATATATATATATATATATATATATTGGTGGTTATTAATTGTACACTTTTATTATGTATGAGCGAATTTTTTGGTAAATTTAACGTTAAATTTTCGTTAACGTTTTCTGCCTGCCTATCAGACAGAGTCATTCTTTCAGCGATGTTTCTATTTTTTACGACCATTATGAAAACAAAATAGTCATCATGCGTATAGTGCGTTTCATCAAATACTTCCTTTGCCGTTATGTTGGCACTAATGCAACTTAGTGTTGCCTCATTATCTTTACTGTGCTACCTTAGGGGAGATAATAATATGTTATCACAAAATACTTTTAATAATTCCCTATTTTATATAATTCTAACTTTCGCCCGCGGCTTATCCTGCGTTAACGTCTATCCCTCGGGGACCGTTCTTTTTCCCGGGATGAAAGGTACCCTATGTCCTTCTCCATACCCCAGACAACGTGTACGTATAAAAGTTTCATGATGATCCGCTTAGTACTTTATGCGTAAAGGCGTAACAAACAAACAAAGTCACTTTCGCATTTACTAGCTAAAAGTCGAGCTTTGTGAGGGCTCGTGTTACACCTTGACTGACTGATGATAACACATTTACATGTAAATAAAAATTACTATGTTAAAGCACAAATCAATAGGCGTGATAATTTTTCCGTAAAGTGTACAGGTTGTGGGATACACTAGGGCTCACTTCGCTCGCCCTGATAATAATAATATAAGTACTATCTTTTACCCGCGACTTCGTTCGCATGACGCATGTATGTAGTTTTCGTCACTAGAAGTGCGTTTAATCAAATAGTTCCTTTGCCATCATGTTGGCATTCCTGTCTGTTAATAACGTAAACACGGTAGACACGCTCTGCGAGTATTCATAAGTTTTACTGTATTTCAGGGTGATTAAAAAATAAATAAAATACGTTTATTTCAGGTAAAATATAACCCATAGGAAAATTCTTAAACTAGCAGGAAATGAATGTTATTAATTTAAATAATTGCCACCCTCTGGTGCACCGGATACATGCACGTGTGCATGGACCCAGTGCTTCAGGAGGGGGCTGTCCAGCTTATCACTGAGTATTTTCAGGATGATGTTGGGGCTGCCGCGCGTTCGGAACATCAGCGATGCAATGCGACGTCGCAACACGGTGTGAAAACCGTCAGTTCGTGCGTGCGCAAACATCGCCGATGCACTATGCCATCGTGGAAGCCCCACCAACACCCTGAACGCATCATTATACTGTACCCGGAGAACGTTGATAGCCCGCTGCGTATAGCTTACCCACAGATTGCAGGTGTAGAGTGTTTGACAGAATGCTTTAAATAATGTAATTTTTAAATCTGTACTACACTTTGCAAATCTGCGCGCAAGCATATTACAGCGGACTGCCATCGCTCTCCTCTCCCTTTCGATGTCTCTATCGTCTTTTAAATCTTCGGTAACTATGTGACCTAGGTATTTAAATTCTTTTACTTTTCGGAGCGCAACACCACTGAGCAGTACCGGTGCTACATCTCCGATTTTACGAGCCCTTGAATTACATACCATGAGCTCGCTTTTCCTTACATTGTATATAAGACCATGCGACCTGGCGTAACTTTCACACACACTTATCATTTTTCTGATGGCGGCTATTGATGGGCAGAGCAACACCATATCATCGGCGTAACTGATACTGTTAATACAGAGACCATCAATAAAACAGCCTACTCTGGTGTCGCTCAGCTCAGCAATCAGCCTGTCCGTATACAAGTTGAAGAGAGAAGGAGACGTTATCCCCCCTTGTCTCACTCCACACTCCAACCTGTATTCGTCGGAGAGTTCTCGGAGCCATTTGACCTGGTTAGTTTGGTGGCCGTACCAATATTTAAGAATATTAGTTACCTCGCCCGGCACACCTGCCTCCTAAGTTTTTGCCATAAGATATCGTACCTAACCAGGTCAAATGCCTTGGAGAGGTCCAGAAAAGCTGCATACACAGGCGTGCTCCTATCCGTGTAGTACTTGACAGTCTGCTTGAGAGACATAATGGCACATTCTGTTGAGAGTCCTGGTCTAAAGCCGAACTGTGCGTCATTTAAAGTTATATATTTTTTAAGTTGTCTCTCAAGCAGGCTATCAAGTATCTTCGATATGGTTGTAGCTAAAGATATCGGGCGGTAGTTGCACTTATCGGAGCTATCTCCTGTCTTGTTTTTTATTATAGGAACTACCACCGTCTTCATCAGCTCATTTGGCAGGTAGGAATGTCTTATACATAAAGTAAATAGCAATCCTAAAAGTCTTGGAAGATGTGGCCCCGCATATTGAAAATGTTCTAAGCTGAGACCGTCGTGTCCAGGTGACTTTCCTCGGGTCATGCTTTTTAAAATGAGAGCAACATGTCTCGCTGTGACCCGCTCAGGTACTCTCGATACTACGGAGTCAGCACCCTCTAACTTGTCATGTTCACTCTTTAGCGGAGACTCCACCTGGAAGTGACATCGGAACATGTTCGCAATATCTTTTGAGTCACTGATGCCATCTACACTAGTCGGGATACTGGGTTTTGCATTCAGTTTTTTTGTTTCCTTCCAAAATCCTTTAAAATCTTCATTTTTATGTTTAGAAGCCAAAATGTTCATTTTTATTAATTCTTGATTATTCTGACAGTATTTTAATTTATTTTTAAATATTTTTCTCGACTGGTGCATCTCATTATAAATCCTACCACTACTAGGTCTACCATACCATATCCAGGTCAGAAATTTCTGCCTGGCCTCCTTATGAGCATCACTCACATATTTGTTCCATCCGACAATAGGACGACCACAGTGACGAGTACCACCACCATCGCGACCAATATAGCTGTCAACAGCAGCCTCTTGCAAACATTTAACAATGTCACTGTAAAGTGTGTCTATCGCGGCCAAGTGAACCCTATTATTATTACTAGACAATTTATCACAACAATTATGAAATGCATCCGGAAAGCCAATTTCTCTTAATTTGCTGTTGCAAGATGTTAAATATTTTTCTATTTGGCTCAAATCCCTATCTCCCCAATACACTTTATTAGTTTTAGACAGCGGCGGGACGATAGTCTGACATACTGATTTTAAATTACAAGTGATTTCAATTGGATAATGATCAGACCAGAGGACATCATAGCATACCTTAACAGACGTAACCGTCTTTAACGATGCCTCAGTGACAATACAGTGATCAAGCCACCTGCGGCTACCGTGCGCATCACTAACAAATGTATGGATATTAGAATTTGAGCCCAACATCTCAAGATCTACACATGTCCAATCTTGCTCATTACAAAATTTACAAAGTTCGTTACCAAACAATTCATGGGGATGAGCATTAAAATCTCCCAGTATAAATACATTTTCAATTTCGTTACTGTCAATTATAGAAGTCATTTCACTTAAACACTGAACAAATTCCAAGAGATTCCATTCCATTAAACTGATGCTGGTAACCCTATTTCACTAAGCTGAAATGGCGGCAACCTGAGTTATTCACATTTATTGGGCCCCCGTTACGTTTTTCACGTTCACAAACACTTTCACACTTAACACCATCATTCTTTCACCAGTCTTTAATGTTTTCGGCATGATTTTCTCACGAAATCACAGTTTTAAACTTATGAATACTCGCAGAGCATGTCTGCCGTGTTTACGTTATTGACAGACAGTAATGCCAACATGACGGCAAAGGAACTATTCGATGAAACGCACTCTAGATCCCTTGAATCATGAATCATGATTCAGATGACTTTTTTTTTTCTTATCAGTGATCTATTAACAAATTTATATTATCTGTGGAGGTCAGCGTGTTGGCTTGAATCAATAAATAAGGAAACAGATGGAAGCGACATAACGTGGTGGTTATACGTGGGAGAGCCATGCTTCGGCATGAATGGGCTGGCTCGACCGGAGAAATACCACGTTCTCACAAAAAACCGGCATGAAACAGCGCTTGCGCTGTGTTTCGCCGAGTGAGTGAGTTTACCGGAGGCCCAATCCCCTATTCCCTTCCCTTCCCATCCCTACCCTTCACTATTACCTCTTAAAAGGCCGGCAACGCACCTGCAGCTCTTCTGATGCTGCGAGTGTCCATGGGCGACTGAAGTTGCTTTCCATCAGGTGACCCGTTTGCTCGTTTGCCCCCTTATCTCATTAAAAAAAAACTACAAAAAAGTGTGGCCGGCGCCATATTGCCAAGAACTAAACATGGCGGTCTATAGTGATGGTACACTCGGTTGATATTTGTGGAGGATATCGATAAGTAAGATATTAGTGAGCTATTAAGGTTAAAATCTTTTAAATAAGTGATCAGATTCTTCACCTTATATTTTTTAAATTCGATAAAAAAGTACATCACTAAACGTCAAATCTACTAATTTCTATGTAGATTAAATAATATTGAAAATCAAGCCATGTTATTGTTATATTACTATTCTATCACAAATCTTATTTATTGTCTAATTATTAACTAAATTAGCACATACGAAGTCAAGCCATCGGTAAAATAACAAACATTTTAGTAAAAATATAAACGTACCGATCCATGGGCGTACCGAGAGGGGGGGGGGGCAGCTGCCCCGCCCTGGATCATGTTGACGTCCCTAACTATTTTTGCCATTTGTCTGCAATACAATATTTTTACAACTAAAAATAAGTATTTATAAACACCTAGCTTATGAAAAATCTGATTTGATGTAAAATAATTTCCTATATTATATTATTACTCGCAAGCATCATAGATTGTATTAATTATACTCAAATATGTTTATTTAATACATACTTATACATGCCTGAAACTAATAACCCTCCCTTGAAAGTTGATTAAAAACCAGAAAACAGAAAATCAAAGGTTGCGCAAATTTTTTTCGAATTTTATATAAACATTCGAAAGGTTTTTTTTATAAAGTTTATTTACAATTGACTAAAATATAATTTTGTTTAACAACTTTTTGCCATCTTGTTGGTAGGGACACGATCCCATTGCTATAAAAATTTTGGGGCTTCTGATGAAAAAACTGCGACAAGAGGTTTTGGCAGTCCTCTTGTGATGTCAACCTGACACTGCCCAAGGAATCTTGCAGCGATTGAAACAGGTGGAAATCTGAAGGTGCAAGGTCAGGACTATACGGCGGATGCATTAACACCTCCCAGCCAAACTCCCGTAACCACACGCCTTTATTTATGTGGCCTTCTTTTTTAATCCTTTTTAGGGTACAAACACTGACATCTGAAAATATGTTCATAAATAAAGTTAGCATTCAATAACAAGGTTGCTTTCAGGTATTTTTTTTTGTAACGTTAGGGTCTTACCGGTCTAAGAAGAAATCTCATCAGGGAACTGATTTTGTCTTTAAACACTCTTCTTGGAACATAATATCTCATATTTTATTTATGCTTGATATTTTAACTTGCATAACTGAATCCTTTGCATCATTCATGTTACCTGCAAACAATAAATTCAATTACAATATGATAAATAATATTGATTTTAATTAATTGTAATTGAAAGTATCAAAATCTTTTACCTGTACTTACCAATGCACTGGGATATTTCATGTAAACAATCTTGTTTTTGTTTAAAAATAGTATCTTTTTCACTCCTTTTTTGTTCGTATTTACTAATCATAGCTATAAGCAGTTTTCGAAAATCTCTTTTCAAAGTTTTCGTCACGTTTAAATTAAAAAATCACGTAAACCAAAGAAATATTTTTCACTTTGACACATAAACAACAGATGATATAGGTGACACAGTGTCACTGACACTGACGTTAATGACAGTGTTACCATAATCAGTTTTGGAATAAAAACTCCTAAATGGGGAGGCTTACGCCAAAAGAAGAAGAAGAAGAAGAAGAAGCCAGTCTCATCTTTCGCTAGCCAGACTCTAGAGACCAAAGAGAATATAATCACTACGTTTTAACCAATAAGCCGCATCCACTTATAAAAGTCAATGGCTTGAATGCGATTGGCGGATCAATGCAAATGGCGGACGTTATTTTTGAAATTTGTTCAAATTTGTTGTTTTCGGTTGTTTTCATGGTTTTTGTGTTGTAAATTATAATAAAATATTATTTATAACTTAGAAGACACTAAAATGGCTGAACGTCTTATAAGTAGAAAGCAAAGTGCATTGCTGTCGAGGAAAAAGTCTTTACTGAATGAAATCAATTATTATGAATCTAAAGTGAATGAAGAAAGTTTGGCATCCAACAATAACAATCTATGTTGCGATGATAGGTACTAATTAAACTTCTTACAATAATTGTTAATTAACACAAAAGTAAATTATAGTAATAATAAATAGTTACATCGAAAGTCATTTGTTATAAATTGGATCCTTTGCAAACATGACGTCATAATTCTTACATTTTAGTTCGGACTCGGAGTGTGAGTTCACACTGGAGGTCGGTCTGTCCATCACAGAGCTGAAACTGAAGCAGCGGTCTCTGAAGACCTGTCTCCAGGCCACCCAGGAGCTGACCGGGGTGACCGTATTGCAGTCAGAAGTTAATGCCCTTGTCCGTGATCCAGTGCTTGAAGGGTTTGTTCATTTATTGTTGCTAGTTTAGAGATTAGAGGTTGAAAGAATGTGGATGATTAAATCGGATTTGTTTCATAGGGAACAACAGATAGAGAGTGAAGAGTTCTCATTTTACTGATTGGTTAGAAAGTATCATATTTCAGCATATTATTCACATCTTAATTTTTTGCTTAAACCCATCAACTCCCAAGCGGCACCCGGGTGCTGCATAACAATTAAAAATCTATTGTGTCACGATTCCCACGATTGAGGTATTAATTCACCAAGCCCCATACGCTCACCGGTGAACGACTTACAATAGAACATATTCTATTGTGTCTTGTTTTCCCACGATCAATGGGTTAACATTATGTTCTGTTTGCCTAATTCAATTTTTTTTTTTGGTAGCGAGCGTCCAATCTCAGAGGAGGGAATGTGGCGGGAAGTAACAGCAGAGTGTCGGATAGATTTGGTGCCGTTCAGCATTAATTATTATGTCCATAAGCCTGTACGTACTATAATTTGTATTAAATTCTTTGTACAGTAGAACTCCAATTATCCGAATTAATGGGGACCGGGGCCCATTCGGATAATCAAATATTCGGATAATCGGATTTTTTTAAAAAAATTGCCATTGGAGAGAATAAAAGCTACGTTTTGATATTGCACTATTTTTTTATTGAATTAAATGAAAGAAACATGAAATTTTCACATGTTTTAAATATAAATAAAATGTACTTATGTACAAGTTTAGAAATAAAAATCATTGTTTTTTAAACATCTCCGTTAATGTAAGCTGTTTTGCGGTCTTCAACCGTTTTCGGGCAGCCAGGTCACGCATTCGCTTGACGGTGAGCAGTTGCAAGTGGTCACACTCGGGCTGACGCGTGATTCGGATAATCGGCGATCCGGATAGTCGGAGTTCGGATAATTGGAGTTCTACTGTAGATTGCCTAGGAGCAATGTTATAAATTATAATTAGGGAATGCAAATCTCGCGAGATTGGGGCTCAAGCGAGATCCCGCGAGTTTATGAATACAATACCGCGAGATCTCACCAATTTCGAGATCTCGCGAGATTAGCAGTTTGGTGGGTTTTTTTTTGCAAATAATCACAATATTTGAATAAATTACGAAAAAAAATACTTAATAAATATTATAAGATTAACATTCATTTTCTCAATTTTTTTCAATAGAATTTTATGTTATGTTTATGTTTCTGTCTATAATTTTTAAGTAGTAAACTTTGACATACATACCTACTATCTATCAAATAACAAATGAAAGAAACAGCCAGTCTTCTCTTTTAATGCACTTTTATAATTTTGGATGTGGCGGTAATAATGTGGACGTCCGCGGTAAAACGATAGCATAGGAAAGTAAAATGTATTGAAATATATGGAGACGCTTTTTAATTTCCGTTGACGATAATTTTTCAACGTGCACATTAGTGGACATCACGTTTACACTTCTGAACCGCACAGAATGTCCGCGGTGCGTAAAATCATAAGCGCATTTAACATACACCCAACGTTTTAACGTGGAAGCTGGCGTCCACGATAACGTGACCAGAATTATAAAAGCATAAATATAGCAAAAATATATTCAAAATGTAACATAAAAAAATATAATTTATAATATAGAAGTATTTTGTCATTTTGTTTGAAATACATAAACTGTTGCTAAAGCAACATACCATTTCCCTCTTTTCAGAGCCGCATGTTTGGGCCCATGTCATATAGGAATCTGCAGGTGACTCCGGTGAAAGCTTCCCACGAGGTGGAGCTGGCAAAGTCCATACTGAAAACCATCAGACAACCCAGTGATGCTATAGAGGTAAAGTTTTTTTAAGTTATGTTTCAACAAGAGACACGCCAAATAACAAACAACATTAATTTAAATGAGCTCAAATACTATAATATTGTTATAGGTCTACCAGGATCTGATGGCAATTTTTGATGGCAGATTTTCAAAAAATATCCTTGAACATTGGATAACTTTTATATATATATATATTTTTTTTTTTATGAAATAAGGGGGCAAACGAGCGAACGGGTCACCTGATGGAAAGCAACTTCCGTCGCCCATGGACTCTCGCATCATCAGAAGAGCTGCAGGTGCGTTGCCGGCCTTTTAAGAGGGAATAAGGGTAATAGGGGAGGGTAGGGATGGGAAGGGAAGGGAATAGGGGAGGGTAGGGAAGGGAATAGGGTAGGGGCAAGGTAAACTCACTCACTCGGCGAAACACAGCGTAAGCGCTGTTTCACGCCGGTTTTCTGTGAGAACGTGGTATTTCTCCGGTCGAGCCGGCCCATTCGTGCCGAAGCATGGCTCTCCCACGTTTAATATTTGCATGTTTCACACACAGAATCAGCCGTTATAAGGAAAAAAAGGATCAAAATGTTTTATTCCAATTACCCCGGTATTGCTAGAGTTAATTTATTTTCTCACTTTTGGCCATCAGATTCTGGTAGACCTATAAATATTTATCTTAAGTATTTTTATTGTTTTTGAACAAAAGGCTATATGTGTATTTACAGATAATAAGAAACTATTCTGCGGCCCACCGCTCACGGCGGACTACTCTGGCGCGGCTCGCCGAAAAATATGGTGAAGCCCTGTTCATGGTCCCAATGGTATGTCTATAGTGTTTGACATCACATATGCCCCCAGATTTGGAGGTTTTTTGACAGTCTCAGTTTATGTACTCATCATTGCTAATCAAAGGCACTATACTAATATTAATATCTTTATTTCAGGCCAAATAGTCCATATTTTAGCCTAACAATTACAGGTTGCATATTATATGACCTTAAAAATGAAAGATATTATACTACTTACAAAAAAAAATTACAACAAATGTGTTAGTAGGATTGGTTAGTATAGAATATAGATAAACTTCAGTAAAAAAAAGATGGAAAATAAGTAAATATCAAATATGTATCACATTAAGTTTCGAAGCAATGAAGGCTTCTTGTCTGTTGTTTGGAATCATAATGAATCGAATTTACTCTTTTAGCCCGAAGGTGGATACAGATTGAAGTGTGCAGAGCTGATGGAGGTGCAGTGGTCCCTGCAGAACAAGTGGTCGCCCCTCGCGCCCTTCCACCACAAAATGGTGTTCGACCTCGAGTTTATGGGTATGTAGCGTGCTTGTAGTACTTGTACTCCATGCTCGAGCTCCGAGCAACTATGAGGCTTGCGGGGAATTTTAGATAGTCGAGCGTAAGCACACATCAATCTGTTCTCAGGCCCCAATCATATAATCATCATAACATACCTGTTAAGAATAGATTGCCATGTCTGTAAAATTTTAAACATTTTTTTATATTATACTCTTAATAAGTTTTATAATATGCGGAATTAAATATAATTTTCTTTTGGCACTTCACACAATTCACTTACGGTAAATATTATTTCAGACGAGTCCTACATCAAAACAATATCCACACTACATAAACAGATTATAGACCCAACAATAGATACGGACGATAGAACATTACTTCTCGCAAAAATTATAAACACGTGCTTAGAAGCTAAGGCTCATACCACGCAGAATCAAGCAGAAGAAAGTACAGAGTCAGAATCGGAGGCTGCTGAAAAATTACGGAGAAGACGCACGACGCTCGATCAGGAGCCCCAGGAACCCGAGAGAAACAGAAAGAAGGACAGCGAGGTTATGGCCCCGCCTAAATCTTTGCCGAAGAAAACTAAACCTAAAGGAAAGGAAAATACGACTGACAATAAAACGAAACCAGTGAAACGTGTAGCTGACGATGTGGGGGAAAAAGAAAGCGCAAAAAAGGCAAAAACAACTGCAGATAAACTTACAGAGAAAAACACTGAAAATAAAACTAAGAATACTAAAACCAAACCAGACAAAGTCAATAAAGATAACAACGAAAACAGTGGCGGAAACGTTGATGACGGAAATGTTATTATGAGTGATATAAATCCAAAAAAGGCTAAAATGACAGCAACAGATAAACTTACAGAAACAAAAAACACGGAAATCAAAACGAAGAATTCAAAATCTAAAACAGATAAAGTCAATAAAGATAACAATGCAAATGACGGCGGGAAATTTGATGATGCAAATGTTGTTACGAGTGACTCAAATCAAAAAAAGGCGAAAGCGACAGCAATAGATAAAGTTATAGAAACAAAAAACACGGAAAGCAAAACGAAGAGCACGAAAACTAAACCAGATAAAAACAATAAAGATAATAATGCAAATAAAGGTGAGAAAATTGACGGCAAAAATGTGATTATGAGTGATAAGAATCCAAAAAACTCTGAAAAGATAAGAAAAAATAGTAAAAACAAACATCCCGACATGGCTAACGATCAACCCATTACAACAAATAACGTTAAAGAGAGCTACAAGTCCGACAAGAGTAAGAATACAGTAAAAGATAGCAAACAACAAAAAACACAAAAATTAGATAACAAAGCTAGTTCGAATATAGTTACTCAGAGTACACAGGTAAATAAAGCTTTGAATAAGGAAAAAGAAACCGTCGAAGATAAATCAGATTCAAAACAACAAAGAAAATCATCTGCTAATGTTATAAAAAATATTAAAGCTAAACAAAAGGATGACTTTTTGAAGGGCAAAGAACATAAAAGTAGCAAAGATAGTGTGATACAGAAAATACATACTAAAGGCATGAAAATAAAAGCGTCAGAGACAATATCGAAAAAAAGTATTGGTAACATAAACAAACAAAGCATAAACAACCCAAAACTTGCGCTTGCTACAAAAACAAATAAGGAGAAGTCGCAAGATACTGCGTTACCAAATTTGATTAAGAATTCCAAAGATGTGTCTAAAAAACCTACAATAGCAAATTATCTTAAAAATTCATTTTTACCAAAGGCTGCAAACAAACTCAAAAGTGCTTTACCAACAAAGATACCAAGAATTAGCCCTCGTAAGTATTTAAAACTTGATATGTGTTTTTATTAGTTTTTAGACTTACTTGAAAATGATACAAAATGTTTTAATTTTCAGGGAAGCTGTCGAGTATAAAATCAAATATACAGGATATCTCTAAAAGCTCCAAAACATCTCAGAAGTCACTACAGAAGGCTACAAATATACCAAGTGAGTGTTAACATTAGTAAAAGACTCACAAAAGACATGCATTTTAACCTCTCGAACCCCACCGACACCTTAACGTGCCACCCGTAAAAATACCTCTGTGTATCACCGGCACGTTAATGAGCCACCTGATGCACTCGACCTCACGCTGTTTTGTAACTTATTATAGTGTGTTTAAGATTTAATTTCGTTTGTTCTATGCATTATTTTTAAGAGTATGAAGTTGGCTACAAAAAGAATGCACTAAATTAGTTCCTGATTGGCGCAATTTTGCAAACCTTGAAAAAAAAATTCGAAAAATTTGAATGGCGCCATAGAACGCGGGTATTTGAGGCTCAATAGAATTTTGACATCCCGGTATTCGAGAGGTTAATTTACATTCAGTTGCTGCCTGCTGGAGTTTCATAGCAATTTTATCTAGACTGCGTCAAAAGGAGGGTTATATTTCTGCCTGCCTAGCATACGCCAACAAGATATCTCACTCTACATGTTTTCTCGATGTTTGATGGTATGTCTCTTCATCTCTATTGACCCTAGCGTGACAAACATTTTTTCTCGCGTAGATCTATTATTGAAATAACACATTTTTATAGAGTTTTGTTAAGATAATTTCGAGATTAGTTTTTAATTATCTCGAGAGTGAGATATCTCGTTGGCGTGTGCTAGGCAGGCTGGAGTGGAGTATGCATGTTTATAGCAGGCTCTTCACCATAAAGTAGTTGGCGGATTTTGATTTGAGATCAAGCTGACGGTAACAACTAACACAACATCTCAAAATAGCTTTTAGGTATTTTTTTTTTTGACAAAAATTAATCAGTTATCTTTTTTTAGGATTGTTGAAGAAGCAACAAATTTTCAAGACTAATAAAGTGTAAATAGAAGTTTTCAAGATCTACTAATGCAGATGTAGCAAGAAAGTTTAAATGATTTTAAAGTGTTGACAATTTGTTTGAAGGACTCGTGTGTATCATATTTAAATGCAGTGCATATTTTCTGTAATGTATAAGCTAGACCTATTATGTGTCCAGTCTCAAGTATAATTATGTGAATGTTGTTGCAATGTAAAATAGTGTTATTTGTTATACAATCAAAATGTAAATATTGAAAATATGTTCAATACTTCAAATAAAGTTTTGTAAAATATAGTTTCTTTTAGTTTTCGTAAAATGAACCATCATTTCTTGTTTTGGTATTTAAACAAGGAATACTTCAGATCTGCAGTTGCCCTTCAAATACTTAGATTAGGTATTATGAATTATGATGCATGCAGTGTGCCACATCTTAAGTGGTTTACTATCTTATCCAGTTTAGATTAAATTAGATAAAATACTGACCTACTGTATTGACAATAAATTACAAATTTAACTTGGAATAAAGTTTATTTATTCTTAAAAATAGTAAAACATTGTAGAAGTTAAATTGTAAAACAATAGAATACTTATAACAAAAATCAATTATTTGGAATGCACTGTAAATTGTCATTAGTCAGCTTATAAAACAATAATTATTCTTATTATTAAAATATAAATAGTAAATAATACTAGAATCTTGGTAATTACTGTTGTGTAGAGCAGCTGCTTGGAAGCTGCACATCACCCCGTAATCCATTCATCGGTTGTTCATATTAACTCTGTGAACGGGTAGTTCTTGTGTGTGGCGCCCATGCTGCAAAATAATCAGATCAATTATAGGTCTACCAGAATCTGATGGCAAAAAGTGAGAAAATAAATTGACTCTAGCAATACCGGGGTAATAGGAATAAAACATATTTTTCATCCTTTTTTATTCCTTTAGCGGCTTATTTTGTGTGTGAAAGTGGTGTGAAACATGCAAATATAAAAATTTATCCAATGAAATGATCAAGGATATTTTTTGAAAATCTGCTGTCAAAAATTGCCATCAGATTCTGGTAGACCTATAATTAAACACACTGAATAAGAAGTTTACACGTAGCCCGTAGGCATATGACGGACCAACGTAATTTGGTCTGTTCACGCCTTATATCATGGGCCGACGGAAATAAAGTGGCCGACACTTATAAAAAATATAAATCCGGCGGCCGTAAATATAAAGCTGAGCAAGTGGCAAACATTCGTTGCATTATCCGTGAATTTAAATTTTGGCAGAGATTATGTGTCTTGCAACAATGACGCAACCGGCGAAATATACTACAAATATACCTAAGCTATCTGCTGTCGCAAGATACTAAACCACGGACTACACTGTGAATTTGGATTTGGAATTGATCGGTCGTAACTCGTAAAACACACTCAACACGGATTTGTGCACGGTGCAAGTTCAATAAAAAAATCTTTAGTCCATAGGTGTCTTAAGGTGATCGCACATTTATCGGCAAGCACGCGCCGCATTTTAGAATTCGTTGTATGAAACACATTCTAGCAAGGTTCGCGCTTTGCGCTTACGTATGAAATTATGTGGAATCTCGCACATTCGTCCGCACCGTACGCGCTGCATTTCATTAACTATCCGGCGCGTTGCGCGCGTACGATGCTGATAAATGTGCTTTATACTCACCCTTTGAAGGTGAACGTCCTCTGGTTCCTGTTGAGGTTGTGGAGCGCGCGCACGTGGTCCGGCCGCAGTGGCGTCGCCAGCGCCTGCAGGTTCTCCCACAGCCGCGCCCCGCTCGAACACTTCACCACCACCGCGCGCCCCTGCGACACCTGGTAGCTGGAATGGTGGGGACAATTAAGTTTACTAATCGAAAAATGGTCCGCAACAGATTTTTTTAAAGCAGAGGGGGCAAACGAGCAAACGGGTCACCGGATGGAAAGCAACTACCGTCGCCCATGGACACTCGCATCATTAGAAGAGCTGCAGGTGCGTTGCCGGCCTGTGATTGTGCGCGAGTGGTCGTCATCAGTGGCCATTAACCGTGGGTGCAACTGTTTAGGTAGGTTATATCATTGTAGGTTATACAGTCTCTGGTTATATCGAGGTAAACCACCAAAACTCTTTGATATTATGATTTCAAAAATGTGGGCCGATGCGTGATGGAATAGTCTCTGCCAGAACAAAGCGACCCATAAAGAATCGTTATCGTTAGTTTTCACTTTTCAGTATTAGTTATTTTAGTTTCGTCTCAAAATTCGTTTTACCAAAAGTAACAAAAATACTATTATTTTCAAGATTTCAATACGATAAAAATACTAGTTACTTAAAGTTTACATTTCAAATAGAGCCACATCAGGATGTTGATTCCTAGGCAGATGGGGGAACTCTGTAATTTGGTCATGTTACGTCAAACCCATCCGATCGATCACAGCTAAGAGCACAGTATAGCAATATAACATATCCCTACTAATATTATGATATTAGTACTAATATATTCTGTGGCTAAGAGCTAACATTGAATCGACAATTCGACATAACTCGACCAAATGACGTAGGTCCGTCAACTGCCTAGGAATCAATTTCCTCGATGGTACAACAAGTGAAAGTGCTATCGAAGTTACCTAATAAGGAGCTGTGCGGGCGTGATACCCAGGCCGGCAGCCATGGTGATGACGAGGGGGTCGTCGATGGCCGGCGCCAGGTCACTCTTGTAGGGCGCCGGCGTGCCTTTCGACCCTAGGGTGCCGAACACGCTGAGCCTGATGTTGTGCTCCGAGCAGAAGCTCTCCAAGCCCAGCTGGGTCAGGTACGGGTGGCTCTCCACCTAGAATGTCACAGAAAGTGGAATAGTAGAGCGTGCAGCTCTTGACGTGGGGTCGTCCACTCCCGACTCCCGTGGGCCGTGTTAGAAAAAATATAAATAAATAAAAATAAAAATCATTTATTTTCAGACCATTGATCCATACCTGTTTCCAAAAGTTTTGGAAATTGGATATGTGACGCTCATGTACTTACTGGATTGCAAAAGTAAATATGATGAGTGTTGTTATGTACTGTGAACACTTGGGAACGATAGCGGGGGTGTTGTGTTGGCTGGCCTGGCTTCAATGAACTGACCGAAATTGCTGTATCTTTGGTCTGTTTGGGTATTTTACCTGCATTCTATAATAACTGGCGTACCTGATTGACGACGGGTCTGATCTTGCCCTTGTCGAGTATCCTCTGTATCTGCTTGGTGTTGAAGTTGCTCACGCCAGCCATGCGGACCAGACCCTTCTTCACCGCGTCCTCTATGCCGTACCACGCGTCCAGGTAGTCGTGCTCCGAGTACTGGACCACGTTGGCTATCATGGGGATGGGGTCGCCACCCTCCTGAAATATTGATGAAAAGTTCGTCTCGTGATAGATGTAAGATATTCGGATAATGCACTTTTGGAATAAGAAGATGCTTGTTAGGCTGCCTTATCACCAGAGCTGAGCGGAGCTGTGCGTGTGTTCTCAAAAACACATTCCTCGCAACACAGCTCCGCTCAGCTCTGGTGGAAACGCAGCCTTACACTAGCGTCTGGGTAATAGGGATCAGTCCATTGGATTTTCATTGTTAAGTCTTTAGCTTAAGACAGAATTAAACCATTGAACTGTTGAATGTATTTTTTGACTCAGAATAAACATGTTTGCAATTTCGCATAAACATCCAAGTGCATTAAGCTTTACACCTTACAGCATGCATCAAATTATGTCTAAGGAACAGGCATCTGACCTTGAATGACATGGGGTTGTGTATCATGTAGAGGTCGAAGTAGTCAAGGCCAAGCTTGTCCAGCGACTCCCGGCAGGCCTGCTCCACCAGGTCCGTGCGGTGGAACGTGCTCCATAACTTGCCTGCTACGAAGAGGTCTTCTCTGTAGAGAAAACACTACATGCAATTATAGGCATTAGGCAATTTTAAGTTTTGTACACAGTTTTGCAGTTAATACTATAATAAGTATGGAAATAAATAAATAAATTTTAATTGGAGGTTGGTTATTTTAATTGGTTTGAAAACATTCGAAACCTTCACGTTAAACTTAACTATGGCGATCAATTGCAGTCAGACACTGAGGGCATTAGTAAATGAATAGGTAACTATTGACTGAATGAGTAATAAATAATTGGCTTGGCCTGACTCGGTTCGACCTGATGGGACTATAACCTCGTGGGACTCTACCTCTTGACAGTTCCATCGGCGATCTTCTCCCGTATGGCGTCACCGACGTCTCGCTCGGTGCCGTAGATGTAGGCGGTGTCGAAGGCGCGGTAGCCCAGATCTATCGCAGCCTTGATCAGCTCCTTCGTCACGCCGCTCTCTATCTGTTGTCCAATAGACAACGATTATAAAGGTGAGAACGCACTAGGCGTAGCTACAATTGATAATGCCCACTGCATTGTAATTTGTAGTTACACCTTAATATCTAGCCTTGTCCACAAGACACGGCCAGATATTATTTATTGAAATTGTATGAGCTAAACCGCAGCCAGCACTACACGGAGCTGGACTACCTACGCGATACGTCACTCGAGTACGTAACGTATGAACTAGGTATAGGACACAGCTCAGGAATCAGGATGTACGTGGGCGCTGACGGTGCATGTGTCATGTCAAAATTTATTCGACTCATAATTTATCCCATTTTTAGTTCTATTCTTGACCAAGTTCATCCTGAGCCGTGTTTCTTTATTTACCTATACGTTGAAATCGTTCGTTCAAGTAGGCAATTAGTTTTTTTTTGTTGAATAGCAGTGGTGAATGGTAGGTTCTTCTTAGAGAGGAGACCTAGCGTGTTTAGTAGCTTGCAAGTTTGGATGACGATCTGAACCAGCAGCAAGCATTCAAAGTGTAAGTGGTAAGTGAAGCCGAGATAATATTAAATATATGAATGTTACAATTAGTACGGTTTGTTAGATTTTAATAGCTGTTTACTATACAATGTCCCATATAAATGTTTGTTTTGGATATCGTCGTTTTCTTTGCCATTTAACGTAAATTAGACCCGCGATATGATCGAATATCCTCAATTACGTAATCTAATTCAGTATGCACTGTGTAGTGTGTACCAATTTGTAGAATGCTACGAAGTAAGATGTACGCTACAGGAAGAATAGGTTAGGACCTGAGGTTCAGCGTCACCACTTAAGTATTAACTGCCGCTAAACTGTCACTATAGTGTACGTTAGGTGAAGTAAATTTTATAAGTGTGTAACTTCGTTTGGCCTTTATTTATTTATCGCGAACTTGTGACAAAAACTACCCAGCAGCTGTGGACATATTCCGAACCTCAAAGCATCTACATAGGGTAACATGACTAGTGATTGGACAGTACCAGTCATTGGACAAAGCACTTAAAAACTACCTGTTTTTTATAAGTAATAGAACGTCTGATTTTAAAGAAAAACAGATAGTTTTTAAAGCAACCTTAATTAAATATAGTGTTTTGTGCCCAGTCCAATAAATAGCACTGTCTAATCACTAGTCATGTTCACCGTACATAGTTTATGCTTTATAGTTTATACCCAACCAGACGGGCTCAGAATCGAAATCCTAAAGTAATATTACAGCCAGACAGACCCATAGGAGACTCTCTGGGAGTTGAGATTTGGCTAAAGCGTTCTTACCATAAATATTAAATACGTCTAGCGAATTTTTTGGTCTTCGCTCACGAAATAATCCTCACCATGGCAGTGCCGACCCAGAGCGCGGGCACGTCCACGCCGCCCACCTCGACATAGCTCATGTTGGGGAAGGTGCCGTACTTGGCGGCGGCGGCGGCCAGCTCCGCCAGCCGGGCGCTGTGGTCGCCGGAGTCGCGGGCCGGGGCCGAGCTGACTATCTCGTGCAGGGACATCTTCAGCGGCTCGCCCTTGGGGATCACCCGACCCTGGAATATCGGAATTGCTGGAGTGTTGCGCGTGCTCAGACTGTACAGCTGTAGGTACTCCAAGCGAGAGTGCAGCATATTATGCTCCTACTCAGAATGAGCAGGAGCAGGGAGCTGTTAGCGTGCTCAAGTGAGAAGCGGACTAATGTGTGTCCTCAGCATCCGTGCTGAACCATGAAAAACTACTCGGCACTCCTTTCCGCAATATTATATTCTTTCTGTCATTTTGTTATTTTTTTATCCATGTTTTTAAATGTTTTTAACCCCCGACAGAAAAGAGAGGTGTTATCAGTTATTTGATTTGTTAAGTTTAGTTACGTTCATGGTTGCCTGGAAGAGACTGCTTCGGAAGCGGTCTCTTCCAGGAAGCAGTGCTTCCAGCAGTAATGCCGCCATTTCAAACTGTTTTTTGTTCTCTTTGTTTGTAACCACTGATTTGTTTATCTAATGGTTTGAATAAAGAGTTTTTTATTTATTTATTTTATTTATTATGACATTATTGATAAATCCTCAGAGCTCGCGCGCGGAATATATGGCTTAGTTATATTATTAATGCTAAAATTACGACGTTCTCAAACATAATTCAGTTGCAGTAATTGTCGCAGATTCGAATTTTCCGTTTTTTTAGACACACGGCCCAAAAAAATCTAATCTCTTCGCGGGTGGTTCTAAAAAGTAGAAAATAAGAACATATTAGAATATCGCCTGTTTAATCAATGCACTTAAGTATTGCTATTTCGCGTCAAGTTGTAGATAGACAATAATTAGCTAATGGCTAATCGCCATTAGCTTGTCTGTCTATGTGAAGAAAATAATAATTAATTATGCAGATATTGACAAGTGGACTCACGTGGTGTGCGTCGTCGTAATGACTGATCGAGGGTCAACCTTGGTGGCTGACCGGCGGCCGCATCTTATCCAGATAAACTCCGCGATAAACATCACTATCAGATTCCGTATGATTGGCTCGCACGCGCGGTGACCGGCTCAGAGTACCTAGCTGAGAGATTAGGCGCAGAATGGACCGCGTGCTACTATGCAGTATGTTAGTGTAAACACCGTTATCCTTGAAACCAGCAAATGAGCCCGTCAAAATGAACAACTTTGTCTTTGAAAACAATGCTGGGAACTCAAAAAAAAGCCGTCTTCATACCCATACGGATGCCCGGATCGCAATTTGTATGGATATGAAGACGGATTTTTTTTAGTTCCCAGCATTGTTCTCATAGAAAAGGTTGTTAATTTTGACGGGCTCTTTTGATGGTTTCAAGGATAACGGTATTTACACTAACATCTTGTATAGTTAAGTAGTTCTTAGAAACTAGTAATCGCCAATCGATGACTGACAGCGAATTAAGAAATCAATCCATTCTTATTCTTAAAAGCATAAAATATGTATCTCCTTAACAGGATTTAACATTAGGTCTCGCTTAGTGACATGGCTTTTGCGATGCATGTTAATCTTATATCTTTAAACGAGCAATTCTTGTATATATATATATATATATATATATATATATATATATATATATATATATATATATATATATATATATATATATATATATATATATATATATATATATATATAATTGGAATCTCGGAATCGGCTCCAACGATTTTCATGAAATTTTGTATATATAGGGGGTTTCGGGGGCGATAAATCGATCTAGCTAGGAATCATTTTTAGAAAATGTCATTTTATTCGTGTTTTATCGAATACCGAGCAAAGCTCGGTCAAACATGTATACGTGGGAGAGCCATGCTTCGGCACGAATGGGCCGGCTCGACCGGATAAATACCACGTTCTCACAGAAAACCGGCGTGAAACAGCGCTTGCGCTGTGTTTCGCCGAGTGAGTGAGTTTACCGGAGGCCCAATCCCTTAACCCCTACCCTATTCCCTTCTCTACCCTCAACTATTCCCTTCCCTTCCCTACCCTCCCCTATTACCTCTTAAAAGGCCGGCAACGCACTTGCAGCTCTTCTGGTGCTGCGAGTGTCCATGGGCGACGGAAGTTGCTTTCCATCAGGTGACCCGTTTGCTCGTTTGCCCCCTTATTTCATTAAAAAAAAAAAAAAAAACAGCTAGTAATTATTGGACGTAGAACATTGACTGATTAACACAGTTTGAAAAGCCATCAGCTAGTCGCTAGATGAATCGCAAAACCGACTAAGTGCGCAGTTTTAACTAGCACTAGGTAAGGTAATAAGGTGCAAAACAGACCATACTGGACACAGTTGCCATAGTTAGCCGCAAAAGTTAAAATTAGCTGAATTATCTAACTGTTTGTCATTTGGATGACCAACACACCTAGAGCCTTAACCTCTAGATACGATTCTCTAGTTACCGAACAATTGGGAAATACCGGCACTATTTAATATACTGTTCAGTGTAGTTTTGTAACTCGCGTCGTGGTATGGACCTTATAAGTTATAACACTCATAAAGGGATCCGCGTCAGCTAGCGTCTTTATAGGCTTTAGGTAGTGTACGTTTTGGTTGTTAATTTGTTTTGAACTCATAACATTTATTAAATATTATCTACCTATATTATATGCCACATATTTTTTCCAAATTCGTTTTTTAAACTTTCTAAAAATTTTGGTTTAGTAGGTCTATAATATAAGCAGATCATTCTATGTAAGTACTTGATAGCATTTTAACTAGAGATGTGCCGACTAGTCGGTAAAGCCGACTATCCGACCACTTTAATAGTCGGCGAACAGTCGGCAAAAAGCGCTGACTATCCGGCTTTTTATTATTTTACTTACCTACTATTTTTGATATTACCTTGATTAATTTGAAATTAAGTAAATTGTTTCTGAAATTACTTGCTTGTAAAGAAAGTATGCCATTTATTAAATAAATTTATAAAATAAAATCCCGGAATAATTTATTCTTATTTAAATAAAATACTCGGATTTTGTATTAAAGGCAAATTAGGCATGTTACACATGATGTACAGTAAAAAATATATCCTGAAAACCAATGATGTTTTACTTATACAGATATTATGTTACGTCCATACTATTTTCCGGCTTAAATCTCTTCCGGACAATTTTCAAATTCAAAATTGCAAACATTGACAAATTTGACAGATAAGTGAAACAAAAGATACGAAAAATCATTTACATAAAAGAGACAGTTCTATTTTTAAACATCGAAAATTCGATGTTTTCCAGATTGTTCGAAAAAAATTATTGAAAATGTAAATAATTGAGGTATTTATTGCAATCAAGACATGTGGTAAGAGATTCCATGTGTTTTGTTTTTTTTTGAGTCATAATTGGTACATTTTTGAAACGTCATTTTCAATTTATGTAGGTGGGCATTTTCAAAAAAACGTGTACCCTTGCAAAAATATGTCTATATTTTTAAGGTCATTTATTTACCTTTATTTGAATGTCATATACAAGGAAAAATATTGAACTAATGGAATAAGTTAAAAAGAACGCTGAAAACGTTATATTATTCTGATATTATTGAAACAAAATCGAATTTTCGACGAAACAGATTCCGTTGTGCGACTAAATGTAAAATATAATTTAATACAAAAAATACAGCAATAAATGGATTTCTTCGTTAATTTAATCTAGTGAAATGCATATTTAATTGTTTATTAAAAAAAAATTAGATAATTTCAAGGATCAACAAGAGTAGCAATTATTTTTAATCCATAGTGTGACTATGTGACCTACCCACTAGCTAATTTTTCATTTTTTTACATGAGTAAGTAATATTTAACATATTTAAAGAAGTTTTTATAACACAAAAACCTTTTATTTAAACATTTTTATTGTTGCACTACTTATAAAAGTAAAAAATACTTTGATTTCATAGATTTAACTTCATTAATTAGAGGGACGAACATCTCATAATCATAAAGATGTGTTCACATGTCTACGAATTCCTAAGTTATTAATGACATCGGATTATATGCACGATCAAAGTGCCAAAATATCCATGCAAATATGCACGAAAAATGGTCGAAATATGCACAAAATATGCACAATCAAAAGTCACTTAATATTAAAATTTATTATTTTTTTGAAGACTTTTCCGGTAGTGACATTAATAAAAGCGCCAATTTTTATAATTTCATTTTTAATTTCTTGAAATAAAGACTTTTTATTTATTTATTATACGCCAATAATAATTTTCTACCAACATTTTCCGATTGCAATCTTAATGCCCATGGAAGTTAAACTACCGAAATATGCACTATCAACGAAAAATTGCCAAAATATGCACTATCGCCTAAAAAGTGACATTATATGCATTTGCATATGCAAGTATGCAAATGCATATAATCTGATGTCTAGTTATCATAAATCTGCAAATATCAACGACACAAAATGATTTTCAACTTTACTGATAGAAAAGTAGTGGAAATAAAATCAAAATTTTTAAAAATATAAAACTTTTAGGTACTTAAATTTTAAATAGTATATTTGTTATTGTTAAGTAAAGTCGACGCCTTTATAATTTGGCTGTAGCGATATCGATTTTTCTCAGCAATAACTAAAGCTATGAAATTAAAGTTCATTGTCAGTATTTATCATGTCTTTGTCTTTGATTTACCCATAGCATAACACGATTGGTCAACTTTTATAACACAGAATAATCAATCAAATAGACCTGTGTAAAAAAAAAAGGATTTCTATTTTTCCCTACAGAGGAGAGTGATTTAAGCTTCCAAAAATGTACATGGATTGGTTCAAGCATACACTTTAATTTTCCCATAGCTTATATGAAATGTATTTATGGTTTTTAAATTACGCGACAAAACTATTTTGTCGCTTACGCCCTTTCCATTTTTTGCTGTTCCATTGCTTGTTTTCTGTGAGAGGCCGGGCCGGCCTTTCATAGAAAACTAGCAATCTAAAACATATCCAAAACGGTTTTTTACTTTAACGCGGCGTCACCTTAACACATAAGTAATAAAAAATATATTTGTACGTTAATCGTACCAGTTTAAAAATCTCCAATTTTCTTAATAAAATCTGTGAATAAAAAAATAATTTATTTAAAATGTGAACTAAGCCTTATGCTTTCCGCCTGTTGTGACTTGTCCGTTCCATTATATGTGACCATACGAAAAGTCACAAGTCGGAAGTCACGTAATATTACTTTCTTTTACTTTTAAAGTGTTTGTAAATAACCGATAATAGTTATCACAATTTCATTTTTTATACTAAATACTAAACTAATTTTGCAACGTGTCAACAGTAAAAACAGTTGGAGAAAGTATAATAATGCTTACAAAATATGGTCACTTATCTGAACAAATAAACCGTTCCTGAAGAACCATCCAACCTGCGTCCGCGTCTTGTAGCAGATTTTTAACTACTAAATTCAAATTGAAGTTTCTCGATGTACAATGAAATATAGTGCTATCATTTAGTGCCGAAAATATTTTTGTAGTATGTTTATAAAACTAAAAAAAACGGTCACTAAACCGAACATTCCGGTCGGGTTGTTTTTTCATGATTATAATTTTAATTAATTTGTAGTTAAATTATGTTAGATTTTTCAATAACAAGACATTCAATTGATACATTAAGTATTTAGGAATCTAACATATGTTTTTTAAGTAACTTACTTTAAGAAAAAAAATAGTTATTAAAGATTTTGTTACAACTTCTGGGAAGGGGACAGGTAAATTTAATAGGTTTCGGTACTTAAAAACCCTTATAAATCTCATACTAAATAAAATTTTATACAAACGTGAATGTATTTTAATAAAAGAATACTTGTTTCTGCTCCTACATTAAAATTACAAAATGTTAGTATGTAATTTTTTACAAATAATCTGTAGCGAAGTCAAGGGACAAGGTAAAAACCAGGGGTACACATTTTTTTGAAAATGCCCAGGTAAGACAAGACGCGGCACGTTCGTGACTGCGCTCGATGCAGACTAAACAACAGACGGCCCAATTGGGCCGTATTTGAATCTTCACAACGCGCGCGGTAGTAACATATCTGCTTTGAGTATTTCATCATTGCTGAAAACCATCAACTGTTAGATTATCATGAGATCATGACGTCGGACGTTAACATAACCAAAACACGATCCGAGTTCCGACCCGTTCGCAGGCTTACCCGCGAATCAGCAGTCAACGAAGCGTTACAGAAACATCCGAAACCATGATCGGCTTGGCTTGGTATAAAACTAGATGTCGCTACGGACCTCGTTATGAAATTCAGTGGCCGTTTGCACTTCGAAAATTTTCCAGTTTCCATGAGCCAAAGTTACGGAAAGCTGCACTCTACTGCGATGAAAGACTTCTACGGACGCTATTCGAGAAGTTAAACTAAGAGAATTAAGAAAAACAAAACAAAATTATTAATTATTGCTTATCTAGATGTGGTTACATTGTAACCTGTCAACTGTACCTTTTTCCGGGATGATAACTAACATAATAATTAAATCCTTACTGGGACTCAAAGTCAGAGTCGGCCCTACCAAAGGGCGAAGTAAGGTGCCAACTCCCAGAGGTCGCCTCCAGTGGTCAAGAAAATTTCCTCACTTGAGGAGCGAGCGCGTCATAATCCGTTTCCGCTCCTTTCTAAAATTTGCTGGCACTGCTCAAAGTATCTCAATATCTAATTTTATCAAAATTGCTTCAGCATAAAGAAGTAATAGACAGATATATAGACGTACCCAAATCGACGTTTATATCATAAATCATCAAATAAGTGTTATTTGAGTACAGATTTTTTTAAATATAAGCTTCAATTTCCAGAAATGTAATACCTACGCTAGTTGATATATCATAATAATTATAACTTTGGGCAGTGTATGTCTTCGCCGAGTTATATAGGGCGGGCTCCAACCGCAAACTCTGTAATACACTCACGTAGTCCATAAAGTGTGTAGAGGCCCTAATGGTCGTTACACATACGGGCCACCGGCCAAAATCACAAAACGCCACCACAGAAATATTTCCTATCGATGTCGCAGCCAACTGGTTTAAAGAGCCGTTCAATCAAACAGGTAGCCCTTTGACTGAACAACGCCATTCAATCACACGGATATACGTCGTTTAGCCGAGTTGTTAACTGCAACGTTCAACTCTACATCTAGATGACTTTTTTAATCAGTCGTCTGTTACATCGACATTTCGTAGTAGCTATTTAGTGCTATAGTTTCCACTTTCCATATTTGTGGCGGCTACCGGTGTTAGTCTCGAATTATATGCGTCCACGCGATCGAGCGGCCCGGCCGCTATAACCACGAGATCACAAACAATAATAATTGTATGTTATATTTAAAAAAAAAACATTTTCTAAATAATAATAACTATATACAAATTATTGCTTGTGATTTCGTGGTGTAGCCGCCGAACCGCTCGGAAGCGCGGACATAATATTATATAAATCGAGGCGCGTGTGAAAACTGACAAGTTTAGATAATAATATTATGTTTTGTGTCTGTGGCCGGTGGCCCGTGTGTCTCGGCCCTAAGTTCGTCGGCCCCAGTAGGATCGTGACAGTCGTGGCGTTTAAGGAAAGAACCTTGGTAAGTTATAACTTATGTTAAGTTTTATCTAACTCTACGGAATCTAATTATCTATGGAATCATCATCATCAACTTGATTTTCGTTAAATAAACGTTATGTTCTTTTTTTTAATAAAATAAGGGGGCAAACGAGCAAACGGGTCACCTGATGGAAAGCAACTACCGTCGCCCATGGACACTCGCAACATGAGAAGAGCTGCAGTGCGTTACTGGTATTTTACGAGGGAATAAACTCTCATCTTGAAGGTTTCCAGGTCGTATTGGTCCGGAAATGCTGCTGGTGACAGTTTGTTCCAGAGTTTTACAGTTCGCGGCAGAAAGTTACGCGAAAAACGCACGGTGGAAGACTGCCACTCATTATATTTTGTTTGGCACCAATGTTATCGGCCTATTCTCATGGCACGGATCGGATTTTGTTACTATTAAATAAAATACTTCATTAGCAGATGCCACGTTATTTCGTCGAATTAATTTAAAGTTGAGAGTGTCGAGTATTTAATCAACAGCGCTCTTCGTAGTAAACAATGGCAGCATTCAACGCTATACAAATTGACTTCCTCAATATGTTAAAGAATTGACAATCTCACACTCAGCACTAAGTCCAGTGAGAGCCGATCAAATTAACTTGAATCTTGATATAGCCCGACCAAAAAACATTGATACACAATGCGTCTATGAATCAATTTTGTGACCTTATCACACAAGGTTTTAGGCATCTAAGCCCAAACAGAAACAACTGACAACTGTATTATATGCGAAATGTTAAAGGGTGCTCACTTCTTTATCGTTATTTTCATACATGGCATGATAAGTATTAATGTATCTTTAGCTACGATTTACGAAGATTAGTATTATTAATTTCTACCTTCCTAATAGTACAGCTTAGCTCAAGTAAGCCTTTACTTTGCCCAAATATACTCTACAAATTTGAAATTTGTGACTACTTTTATGTCAATGTGGGTTTCTGCGGGCGGCTACCAGTAGAACTGAGAAATCTTCAACGGACCCTATAGGTATCCTGGTTTAAGTATTTTTATAATAAAACGTACACGTCAAGTAGTCCAAGTCGTTTATAACTTTCTCCCAAATTTGATAATCATGAATCATAATATTTTGGGCCTTACTGCTTAGCACACTTTTAATAATAGTGAAAGTTGCTACCCGTTTCTTTAACTTTCATAAGGCTAAAACCTAAAAGCTCACAGAAAACCGGCGTGAAACGCTGTGTTTCGCCGAGTGCGTGAGTTTACCGGAGGCCCAATCCCCTACCCTTTTCCCTTCCCTACCCTCCCCTATTTCCTTTTCTATCCTCCCCTATTCCCTTCCCTACCCTCCCCTATTACCCGATTCCCTCTTAAAAGGCCGACAACGCACCTGCAGCTCTTCTGATGCTGCGAGTGTCCATGGGAGATGGAAGTTGCTTTCCATCAGGTGACCCGCTTGCTCGTTTGCCCCCTTATTACATAAAAAAAAAAATTAAAAAAATATAAAAAAAACGTAAAATTATTCGGTGATATGGAGTATATGGACCATTGGACTACGGAAGTGTCATATACTATCAGAGAAGTTGATTCCTATGCAAATCGGGGACCTAAGTAGTTTGGTTGCGTTACGTCAAACCCAGCTGACAGATCACAAATAACATTGAATTGACATATTCGACCAAATAACGTTGGTCTGTCAATTGCATAGGAATCAACTTCCTCGATGGTACATGTTATTATGAATGCGAAAGTGTCTGTCTGTTATCTTTTCACTCTTAAACCGCTTAGCCATGAATCTGGTGCAATTTAGTACCATATCTCCAGACTCTTCACTCCTCTTTGAATCCTATCAAACTACATACTTCCTTACTAATATTATAAACGTGGAAGTTGACCTTCTCACGTCAACCACTGAACCAATTTTGAGGAATTTTGATTTGAAAATAATTTGAGTCTCGGAAAAGTATCTAGGATCAAAAGTATCTCTTTTTTATCCCGGAGAAATGTACGGTTTCTGTGCAACGAACAAATTTTTGCGTTGCGGGCATCAACAAGCAGATGATAATAATTTACTTCCGAAATATGAAGGGAAATGAGGACATCTAGCAAAACGTATTATATTTTAATGGTACATAATTGCATATACATGCGGTATGTAGCTTTATTTGCAATTCAACATTAAAAAAAGTTAAACTTACCATTATTATTTTTAGGTAAAAAATTAAATATACCACAAAAGCTTTCATGTTTAACAAATACATAAGAAAACAATCGAAACAGAAAATTATTTTAAACTAAAAATAAAATAAGGAAACTAATTAAAAAACCACCGCCACTTATTGAATCCTTCAACACTATGAAGTAATATTAATGTCCTTTACGTTTTATATAGCGCCTTGTCTCCTTTAGATATCGCTTCCATTCAATTCCCTTTAAAACGACCCAGCACTTACCTCGAACAAAGCAATTCTCTCCGACACAGATCCTTTTCTTGGTCTCTCTCGTGAGTTAATAATTTCTTTCCTATGTTCTATTTTGTCCACAGACTTCATTCTGTATATCATTTTCTTTACTTTCCCATTCACAGCATCTCCCAGGTCAAGCTCTGCCAAAGACTTTGCTCTCTTCATCTCGGAATCGACATTTATATTCTTTTTCAGTTGGCTCAGTTTGTAAGAGTTTATAATATCAGCAGATTTCTTTGCAAACACATCGTCTTCCACAGCTGGAATTACTTTTTTATCGATTTCTTCATCATTATTTTCATGATTTTCTGAGGCTAGTTCATTTGAAACATGTTTGTCAGCATTAAGTGTATGAAGCATGTCTTTAGTATTGTTCTTTTCCCAACGAGCTAATTCGTCTTTCAGCCCGTAAGCTATTTTAACTCGATCAGTAGGTATGTTGTTTACTTTTTTATCGATTTCTTCATCATTATTTTTATGACTTTCTGAGGCTAGTTCATTTGAAACATGTTTGTCAGCATTAAGTGTATGTAGCATGTCTTTAGTATTGTTTTTTTCCCAACGAGCTAATTCGTCCTTCAGCCCGTAAGCTATTTTAACTCGATCAGTAGGTATGTTGTTTTCTAGATTTGCAGATATCTTTCTTTTATTTAATTCCTTAAAATAGTCCACCTTATTTGAATATTTCAAAATACCTTCAATTACTTTAGGCTTATCATCCTTAGGGTGTACAAATTTAGATTTAGTCGGTACATTTTTAATATAGACCGGTGTAGGATCATTAGACTGAAAAAGTAAGAACATCGTGTAAATAAAAATAAAATAATATTGTAGGAGGTTATTGGATGTCAGTAGGTAGCAGGAGAGCATCTTGGCGTTCATTGAGAGAGGCCTATGTCCAGAAGTGGACGACTATAGGCTGATATGATGATGATGATGATTGTAAGGGGGCGTCAATTAATCACGTGAGGCAATTTTGAGTATTTTTGACCCCCTCACCGCCCTTAGTGAGATTTCGTAAGATTTTTATTATTTGGTGACATTTTAACAGGTAATGTTATTATAAAAATTCTTACATGTATTTAAAAATGATTATTAAAACCTTTAAATAATACTTACTTCAAATAATGATATTTTAGATTTTACCGATTGCTTAGGTAAGTCGTCAACTGGTTTCTTCTTTTGTTTAGGTTCAACAGAATCTAACCTACTTATGACTCTGTGTACCTTGCCTTTGAGAATTATGATATCCTCCTCGTTAGTATCTTCAACAGTTTGAGATGCAGTAATCGTTTTGTATTTAGCTGGCTTGCTCGTCAAAGATACATTTGAATTGAATTTTCTGTTTTCGGTGCCTGTATCGGTGCCTGTATTTATAAGATAATGTTCTTTCTCCACTTCAACTTCTCTAACTTCTGGCTTATATTTAATAACTACTTCAGATTCATTTACTATCGGAGGGTTTATTAAATTATAATCTTTTATTGAATAATCTTTGGATACATTTTTAGTATTATTATTAATTTCAGGTTCAATGTCATGTATGACTTCAGCCTCCAACGACTTTGATTCTACTTTGTTAGTCTCATTTGAAATACTGTTGGAATCATTATTATAATCAGCTCTTATTCCTGCTGGTGTTTTTTCAACAGTGTCTTCATGTTTACCACTTTTATTTATTTTATTAATATTATCATCCTCAATTGCAGCATCTTCAATTTTAGTGTCTGTTCCCTCTTTATGTGTTATATTAATTTCATTTTCCAGTTTCACTATTTCCTTTACTTCAATTGAATCTTCTAAGTGCGGTGACGAGGGTTTTTGCTCGATAATTTCAGCTTCCGTAGCTGATATAGTTTCCAATTTTGACAATATAAATTCAGCGTCATTAATTTTATCCTCAGTGTGCTCATGTGTGTGCTGTGGTTTAGTAGTTTCTGCAGAATTTATACGTATTGGTTGTTTGTTTAAAACAATTGACGATATTTTAGTGTATTTATTTTCACTTAATGGTATTTGAGCGGTCACCTTAGGATGAATATCACTTTCTAAATTGTTATTAGGAATATGTTCGGATTGAGTAGCTTTTGTGTTCTCTTTTGGTAACGAATTATCGATATTGTTAGATTGTGATGTTTGTGATAATTTCGTTTTACAAGCAAACGAGTTACTGATCGGAATTCTTCCCAAGCTACTTTTTCTTTGCAATTCTTTTCTAACTGTTTTATCGATTTCAATGTCATGTTCACTTTTACGCTTTAATAACGGTATCTTACTTTTTGTTTTGTCTATTTTAAGTGGCTGTATTTTATTACTATCGTAAGCGTGAATTAGTTCGTCAAACTTTGTTTCTACAACTGCAGGATCTTTATTTTCAATTATACTTTCAGACTCATCTCGAACATTGGGGTTTTCAACTATTTCTTCATAAATTTTATCAAAATCGTCTTCTGTGACATTAGAAATTAAATCATCGAAGTTGATGCTCTCTCTTTTCTTTTCTGTTTCTTCTTTTGGTGGCGGAGTTTTGTTCCCTTTTAGCCTTGGTATAGACGATCTTCTTCTGTTTGCGGCAGTAGACATCTGAAGCATACGGACCATTAAATATTTATCAGCATAATTATAATGTTGTTCCAATAATAATTTTATGTAACGTTTCTTAAGTATAACTCTAACGACATTCATTAAAATATACTCACCTCCTTTCTTTTAATGTTATCTTCATTTTTCTGTTCACTTCTTATTTTATTGACTGCTGCTCTAAATCGTAGCCTTGGTATTTTGGAAACTTTTTTAACTTCCTCCCCTAAAAATAAAACGACAATATATGATATACTAATTTAATTGCTCGACTATTAGCTGGTATTTCTAACTCTAAATACAATAACTTTATGACCTGTGTTTAATTATAATAATGAAGTTAGCCCCCACCTGTTTCGCTGTTGATGTCTCTTGCGTCCGAACTTATAGACTCTTCCGATTGTGTAGAATCTATACTTTCTAAATTGGAATCTTCGGCAATCGTGGCGGTGTCCTTAAAATAGCAAGGACAAAAATTTATTACACAGTTTAGTTATCCCATCCACATCCACAAATAATAAAAGGAATAGTGGTAACTAATTGATGGTAATAATATTTAAAAATATTAGGACATCTACAGACAATATAGTGCTCACGATTCAGATCAGTTATTTTTCAAATAATTACAAATATTGTGTTACATAATTAGCTCGATTAAAAATTTCAGATGTTAAACAAGTTCTCAATAAATTATTTTGTTGTCTGTAGCGCCATCTTTCGCTAACATTGTAGTAACTTCTACAAAAGGTTAAAATTATCAACTCTTATATTTGTTTCTCTAAAAACTTATGGAAAATTATTTAAACTCTCAAGTTGTAACAATTTACTATTATTTATTCAACAAGTGCACTTTATCAATATAAAAAATAGCCAGTAGCCGATTCTCAGACCTACTGAATATGCATATAAAACTCGGTAACAATCAGTAAAGCCGTTTCGGAGAAGTACGGTAACTAGCATTGTGACACGAGAATTTTTATATGTAAGATGTAGTAAAATAAACAAAAATTCGGTAGATTTAATCTTTTATTTCAAACATTGTAAAATCTCCGAAAATCATAACCTCAATATTTATACTCCAGAGTCTGGACTTGCGTGACGACCGTTTTCCCGGGGGTGGTCTGTTGTTTGAACAAGTGCTGGAATCTTACCGAGATGTCTTCCGTCACTGTCACCTGCTGCAGCTTCAGGTCTCCCTTGGCGAAGGACGCCTCCTTCTTGGTGACAGTGATGACAGGTGACAGAGTGAAGTCCTCCTTGGTGGCCACAGCGCCTGGCTCATCCTCTCGGATCCTCTGCTCGCCTGGTACCGCAGATGTTATTCCGTTAGATTCGTTGATGGAGTCTGCCATTTTTGGGCTGAAATTTTTGATTTTTGAATTGAAATTTGAAAAAGGCAATTTCTCGCTTTTAAAAACTTATGAAAATAAAACTCAAATACTTATTAAAGAATCAATTTAAATTACTATTTTAGGAAATGTTTTGTTAGGCAATTATATTCTTGAGTTTTTCATATAATATCATTGTTGTTAGGTTTTACAACGGAAACCAACGAAATACTGATAGCAATATTACACACCTCATACAATTAGGTAGGTACAATCGTTTTATCTTATTGATAATATTATTATTAGGACACTCATAATCCCCGTTATTCCTCATTGTATATTTATTTCCTGGTCCAATCCTCCAGTATCCATACTAATATTATAAATGCGAATACATCTGTATGTCTGTCTGTCTGTTACTTCTTCACGCCCAAACCGCTGAACTGATTGTGCTGAAATTTGGTATGGAGATACTATTTGGTCAAGTAAGGACATAGAATACTTTTTATACCAAAAAATGTACGGTTCCTGCACGATAAATGAATTTTGGCGTAACGAAATTGCGGGTGTTATCTAGTAGGTACAAAATATTTCACAAGCATACAAATTTGGTTTTGAAATGTTTTGCAAATTTTTTGTTAAAGTATAATATTTTTTTTGTCTCTTTTATGTGCTTTTATGTCTTTTCTTTTGTGTGTGCAAATAAAGAATTTATTATTATTATTAATACTTTAAAAATCTGTACTCACTTTGTAAAGAATTTCAGAAGTCGACTGTGGCCGATGTCTGCCATTCATTTGTTTATCGAAAGTAGATAAACAATCATAATATTATCTGTAACGTATATATTAGCTGCATAATTCTAGCAGTTATTGCTGTTATTAGTCATGAATCAAGATTATAGTTATCGAAACTAACTAAAGTATGTTTGTTATGTCTGCCATTTAATATTATTAGATTTTCAAAATCTTAGCTCGCGTTAAGTGGTGTGAAAACTCGTAGAAATAGCTTTGTATTTTCTTCTAATACTAGATACAGAAATAAATACATGACGAAAATATTTTATTACCAAAATCGGCCTACAACTTATATTATATGCGTGTACCAGCTTTCTACCGGTAACCGGCATCAGAAAATATGAATATGAGTTACGAAAGAAGTTATTCAACTTTTCTATACCTATAATGAATAAGTAAACAGAATACTACAGGATAGTAATCAATAATATTCAGCAAATACCGTACAATCCTTTCGAATGTTTAAGAAGAAAATATGTAAACTCTACCACTGCCACTCTACACTGAAAGTCATTCACACAACTATAACCATTAATCAAAACAGAAACTATAAGAATACACGGTGTTTCACGCGCGCACGGTAAACACACTAAAACCTCGATACAACACTATCAGAAGCGACGCGATAGTGCTGATAATTATTGATTACTTCTGATAAATTTTGGCGTGGTGCCACATTGTACTTAGTATTTGTTAATCCCATTCTACTTTACGAGTAATTATATATTTTCGACTAAGTAGTTATTTTACTTTAAGAGCCTCATATGCGGGGCCGATCGTAATTTGTAAGTTCGGTCTGACCGTAGGTCGACTCGTTCAGACACCCGTGAGAAAATTTCAGATCGATCTGGTGAATTGATTCCTAATTTTAAAATGTCTGTCGGAAGTCTGGGTATGACCACGGTGGCGGGAGATGACTAGACTAGTTTGAGGATTCCCAAAATTGTAAAAAAAACTGTTTGATCTGACACATGAATTCTTCATTTAAAATGTCTGTGCGAGTCTGATGATCAGCACAGTGGCGAGAAAAGAAAAAAAAATCAGTTCGATCTGGCACATTCTTAATTTAAAAATTCAACGAGCTCGTTGGCGGGAGATGACGCGGCGCAGCATTAATCATCTATTAGTAGTAGGTGCGGGTAGAGTGTAGACGGATGAGACGATATTAACGGGCCGGAACGCGGCGCGGCGCGGAACGGAATTTCTACTTTCAAAGCCTTACCCGTGACGTCAGCGTCCGCCTGTTGAGCTTACCGCTGGGCTCACATGCGCCCACTGCAGTTATACTTTTTATCCCCCGACAAAAATAGAGGGGTATTATAAGTTTTGTCTGTGTGTGTATGTGTCTGGCCATGAGATCGTAGCATATACAAACAGATGGCCCGGTTTTGATCTTTTTCTTTTAAAATTATCAAGATTCGAGGGTGTTCTTCGTGATAGTTCATCGTCATCAGCCCGCTCGGTGCTAGAAAATTTCCTGTTTATTTGTATTGACTCCTGATGTTGAGAGGAGTGTTTTTAAATTACTTATTTAGCTCTACCACTACAATATTTGGGAAATAAATGTTTTCTCAGACATGACTTAATTGAGTGTTTGATCGCTGACAGATCTTACTGCGTCGTGTGAACCGAAGCTGTCGGGGGCATTTCTATTATCTATATTCCATACCCTCTAACCCCGATCTTTTTACACATAGAGCAGTCGGCAGAAGCGTCATGTACTATCAGAGAAGTTGATTCGTAGGCAGATGACGGACCTAAGTAATTTGGTCGCCAAACATGACGTGGACCGCCATCTGAATAGGATCAACTAAGAATCAACTTCTCTGAATATATAATAACTATTTACTTAGTTGTAAAAAAAAATTATAACTTTATAAGTAAGTTACATTCTCAACTAAACTTTTTATTTGGTCTGAGGTTATATTATGGACTAAAATATTATGGTTTAAAGTAGCTAAAGATCTACTCCACATAAAGTCATAGTTGAACCACAGGCGACGTCGAACACGGACAATCACAGACCTTTTTACAGATTCGTAATCACTTGAATTGGTAGGTCATGGGCCACAGTACGCAAAACATTCTAATTTTACAAACAAAATTAATGTTTTAAGGCTGTCTATAATTGCAACCTATGAGCAATAAAATCGCGTATTTGATAGTTTTCTTGGAGGTTTCGTCTTTCACTTTAAAATTTATCGAATATTTGATGTGATATTGAATGCTCGATGTTTCCTCTCTGCTCGCTGCTCTCTCCCCCGTCCAGTAAGTCAATTATCGCGCTCATCTGAGGGTCACCCCCCGCCCCCCGACACCTCCCGGCTACCCCCCCGCTCCCCCCGCCTCACCCCCGGCCTAGATGTGTTCGATGTGCTCGCAGGCTTTTCCTTTTTTTTTAAATTAAGTAATTTAAATAAATATTATCATTCATTATCATCACCACATGCTGAGATGGCCAAAATAAGCAAAAGTAGACGTATAATGTACACAACCTATAATAAAAGACATGAGTGGAAGAACCACATAACTAACATTTGATAACATATAAGGACGATTACTCATTTTTTCCCATAAAATTTAAACAAACCTTGTAACTTATACCTTCTTCATCAACTGGCTAAATATATCAACACAGCTACACATAAACTTCACAGTTTTTTTTTTTATTTCACATAATTTTTCCGGCCCTAAAACCTCCATTTATGCAAAAAAATGGCAATTTTTCAACTGTTACTTACCTGCTTTTTCAACTCACATCTTCAATTATATTTTTTACTTTCAAGAAAGGAGAAGTATATCTTATTACACTTTACTCGACAAGGAAATTTTATTGTATTTTAAATTCGTAGTAAATAGCACGAAGCGTCTATCTACTACATAATATTTCGTGTTCAAACTTTGTAAACGAGGTACTCTTTACAGCTGAAGTAAGAAACTTTACGCAAAGCCGAAACATTTGAAACTTTAACTTTGAACAAAATATGTCTAAGTACCCAAATGGTCGGAATTCCTGCCCTTAACCCGAGGTATTTTGGTATTGCCCTGCGCCCTAAGGACAAATACCTGTCCTACGAAACCCCTTACTCCATGTTTTTCAATTAATTTGTATGGTGTTAACATCCCTATACCCATAAAATTACAAATATAGGGGCTCCATACACATCCTAAAATATCATTTAGTTTAATTACAGCTTGTATAAAGCTGAAACTAAACAGGCGCTGGCTTCTGTATCAATGTAAATAAACAAACAAAAGTGTAGCATACGGTAACAATTTTTTGTAGTGTATTATTTTATTAGGCACTATGTTGTATTGTAATGGTTCTGATCTCGATACTTGAGTCTTCCCACGTTAATTTGGTTATGTTTTTGAAATTCTTCAAATTGACATTTGCGCCCAATTCGCGTATTCGCCCGTTTGTTTGAAGTTGTTAGTTCTGTCTTAACGCGACCAAATTACTTAGGTCCGCCATCTGCCTAGGAATCAACTTCTTGATAGTACTACATAGGGCACATTGTCAAAAATGGATTTTATTAAGCCTCTTCCTGCTTTGTCTGGCCTTCTTACAGTTTACCCTCATAATCATCATATTTTGCTATACGGAACACCAATTGAGCCATACGGAACCCAGCAGCACAGAATATGACGGAGAATGCGAGAGGCGAGGGTAGTTCGGTATGTCAATACGCGCTTATTGAATACCGACGCGGCCCGCGTGCCGATAGCGTCACGGTAACCGCACGGCAGGACATCACGGGACACTAGACAGACGCAGAAGTACTCATACAGGACAGAGAGGCTTAGCAGCACAAGACATTATAAAGGACAGGACAGAAGGGCCCGGTCGAGTAGGATACACTAGACAGAATAACCCGCCGGCAAGGGATTTACGGGACAGAATAGGCGGCAGGACAGAACGGATCGGCAGCACAAGACATGTAGAATAGAATATCTGCTTTTACGTGATATACATGACAAATGTATACCACTACTACACTATACCATGATGTCACGTAATTTAAAAAATAGACATTAAATTTCCTTTTTTTTAATTACGCTGCTTTCAAATTAATGCTCAAATTTTGAGCAAACAATCACTTGTGATTCCTACGGCACTTGTGATTTCTTTGTAATCATGGTATTTTATAAAGTGGTTTCTTAAAATTTGAAATTTTATTTGTCAATTTAACTGTATAATCTTTTTTCTTACTGATGCAAAATATGCGTGTATTTTGGTAACTTAAAGTATGAATATAAACTTCGCCGCAGGTCAGCAAACCTCGCTAAAAGAACCAACTTTTTGAGATTAAGTTCTAAAAATAAAACTTTAACGTCCTGCTCCCAAACCACAGGTACAGTCACCCTACACTCACAAGTACGTCCGCGCACTTAGCATGCAAATAGGGACCCTATTCGCCAAAAATACGACTCATTATATTTTACATTGACCTTTTTTGTTCTTTCACAATTAAGTTCTCAAAAGCGAGTACTACATTTTGAACTCTACTAGCAAGGAATAGAGTTGGATATCGCATGATAATTTAGGCGCTAGGGTTGAAACGTTCGGCTAACAGGGTCGGAAAGTAAATTATGCGCTGAACGACGGCTTTGTTCGCAGTTTATTAATATATATTACATTACTATTGTGTGAGCACAATATTATTATATTGAGAATATCCTGGCCGAGTCTGTCTGGCGGGATGGCTTCTGCACAGTATGTGGAGGTACTTGTAAAGTTATGGTACATTATGTTTTTATGTGCGCCAATATCAAGCGCTGCGAAAGTTTTTTTACGTCTTCTAAAAGTGAACTTATTACCTTATAAAATAGGAGATCCTTCTAAAAATGAACTTTTTATGTTGTAAAATAGGTTTCTAATTTTCAAGCTCATAATCCAGAACGTCTGAATTTATAAAAAAATCACCACACGCAAGGATGAACTTACACTTCATTAAATATAATTCATATAAGATTTAGGCGTCGTATAATATTTTATCTCACTTTTTTTTGGTAAAAAAAGTGGGCCCCGTGCGAGTTTCTTACGCCGGTTCTTCTCGGCGGGATAGTTCCCGAACCGATGGTAGGCACCATAGCTTATATCGACGTTCTGAAAGTATTTTCTTAAAATCTACTCAGACAAAACAATTTTTTATTTATTTATAATTACTCTGTAGTCGGTTAGGCGGACCATAGACAATATTACGAACAATTGTGCAATATTATTGATGGTATAGGGTTAATATATTTTTATTTTTTTTTATGAAATAAGGAGACAAACGAGCAAACGGGTCACCTGATGGAAAGCAACTTCCGTCGCCCATGGACACTCGCAGCATCAGAGGAGCTGCAGGTGTGTTGCCGGCCTTTTAAAAGGGAATAGGGTAATAGGGATGGGAAGGAAGGGAATAGGGGAGTGTAGGGAAGGGAATAGGGTAGGGGATTGGGGCTCCGGTAAACTCACTCACTCGGCGAAACACAGCGCAAGCGCTGTTTCACGCCGGTTTTCTGTGAGAACGTGGTATTTCTCCGGTCGAGCCGGCCCATTTGTGCCGAAGCATGGCTCTCCCATGTTATTATTGAACTTTGCCGCGCCTTTCAATCTTATTGTTCAATAATTTGTACAGTAAAATATTGTTCAATATTATTGTAGGTTTAGGCCGGTCAATTCGGCAACGCGACGAGGCGAAGCGAGGCGAGGCACGGTATAAAGTATGGATTTGACAGATTTCAATTGCGTTCTCACGCAATTTACAGACTTCGTCTTGCGTCTCACGCAATTGAAATCTGTCTGTGTGTTGTTTTTTACGATGCTCGTCGTGGATTCCCACGACGCGATGTCGCATCGTCAAACGTGGTACGACACGACGTCGTATCGTGTAAAGTTTATGATAATACGAGCTTTTGCCCGCGGCTTCGCTCGCGTTAAGAAGTATTATTATATACAAAGTTTCATCCCCTATTTGAACCCCTTGGGGTTGGAATTTATCAAAATCCTTTCTTAGCGGATGCCTACGTCATAACATCTACCTGCATGCCAAATTTCAGCCCGATCCGTCCAGTGGCTTGGGCTGTGCGTTTGCGTGCGTTTACCTTTGAGTTTTATATATAGTCTACGATTTCGTAGCTTCTATGAGTGTACGCTGCTCCGCCGCCTGTAGACGGGCGTGGCGCGGGCGGCGTAGCTCTCCCGTAGCGGCGTAGCTCTCCCGTAGCGGCGTAGCTCTCCCGTAGCGGCGTAGCTCTCCCGTAGCGGCGTAGCTCTCCCGTAGCGGCGTAGCTCTCCCGTAGCGGCGTAGCTCTCCCGTAGCGGCGTAGCTCTCCCGTAGCGGCGTAGCTCTCCCGTAGCGGCGTAGCTCTCCCGTAGCGGCGTAGCTCTCCCGTAGCGGCGTAGCTCTCCCGTAGCGGCGTAGCTCTCCCGTAGCGGCGTAGCTTTCCCGTAGCGGCGTAACTCTCCCGTAGCGGCGTAGCTCTCCCGTAGCGGCGTAGCTCTCCCGTAGCGGCGTAGCGCGGCGTAGCACTTCGTAGCGGGTGTAGACTGTCGGCATAGCATGCGAGCTCCGAGGAATGGACGCGCTTTTTAACAATTCTTCGGACGAATTGCTTGTGGGATATCATTACTTAATATTATAAATGCAAAAATGTGTCTGTCTATCTGTTAACTCTTCACGCTCAAACCGCCGAACCGATTTTGATTAAATTTTATATGGAGATAGTTTGAGCCCCGGAAATAACATAGGGTACTTTTTACCCTGAAAATGTACGGTTTCCAAGCTCTAAATAAATTTTGGCACAACGGAGTTGCATCTAGTTTGACAAAAAATAATTATACTAATGCTAAAAGATATAATGTATTATAATATTATATTATTATAATATACGATTTAGGGTTACTAACATCGACTTTACGTAGATGCAAAACAAAATTCGTTGTATGTTTTGCATCTAGATAATTATGATGATTTTACAAGGGCTAAAACAAAAATACTTACATCACGTTCATGCTAGGCCATAATTCCATATTACACCCACGCTCTTGTCAAGTGGTTTTCGCATCGTAACATCTTTGTCTAATACGATTGAAAAACCCCTAGAATGATTTTTCTAAAGCTTTTTTTTTATGAAATAAGGGGGCAAACGAGCAAACGGGTCACCTGATGGAAAGCAACTTCCGTCACCCATAGACACTCGCAGCATCAGAAGAGCTGCAAGTGCGTTGAGTCCTTTTAAGAGGGAATAGGGTAATAGGGGAGGGTAGGGAAGGGAAGGGAAGGGAATAGTTGAGGGTAGGGAAGGGAATAGGGTAGGAGTTAGGGGATTGGGCCTCCGGTAAACTCACTCACTCGGCGAAACACAGCGCAAGCGCTGTTTCACGCCGGTTTTCTGTGAGAACTTGGTATTTATCCGGTCGAGCCGGCCCATTCGTGCCGAAGCATGGCTCTCCCACGTAGCAACAACTGCTGTACAAGCTGGTGCTCTGATCGAAGCGAGACCTGCAATGCTTAATCCACAGGAGAATAGAAGCATTATTTATATACGTAGGTCACACTGAAAGTTTTGCGTAACTTAAAAAAACAACGTGTTATAACCAAAATATTATGTTTATTGCTTTTCAAAATACTCTCCTTTACATTCTAAACATTTTTTTATGCGATCGAACCATTTTTTAAAACAGGAGGACCACAGATCTGAAGGCATGTTTTCTACGTGCTGATTGAACGCTATCACTGCCTCTTCGGAGTTGGTAAAAGTGAAATCGTCCATTTAATCTTTAATTTTGGGAAAAATACAGAAATCACAGGGTGCTAGGTCGGGGCTATGTGCAAGATGGGTGACGAGTTGTGATTTTTCGGAACCTAAAAATGACTTTGTTTTGTTGGCCGTGTGTGAAGAGGCGTTGTCGTGATGTAGGAGAATGCGGCTTTTTGGTCGTCTTTCGCGAATCTTTTCTAATATCCTGGGTAAACAAATAGTAGTATACCACTCAGCATTAACATTCTTTTGATCTCCAAGTGGAATTGTACAGATGGGATCCGTAGGTCAGAAAAAAAACGCGATCATTTTCTTACCAATGTTTCTCGCCTGCCTCACTTTTATTGGCTTGTTCTCATTTTGAAACACCCACTCACAAGATTTCTGTTCTTTTTCGGGTTCAAAACAAAAAATCCACGTTTCGTCTCCTGTGACAATGTCATAAACAGCATTAGAATGTCCGTCGGCGTGCTTCAGTAGCATCTGTGAGCACCATTCCACGCGAGCCCGCTTCTACTCCGCTGTCAGTTCATGAGCGGTCCAACTACAACAAAGTCTCCGAACTCACAATTCTTCGTGTAATTTTTTTTCAATTTGGCTCATACCAATCCCCAATAGTCCTCAAATTGTCTCATAGGTAATCCGCGGGTTTTCTTCAATTAGCCGCTTAACAGTAGCCACATTAATTTCGTTGACGGTAGTTGAAGGCCGCCCTTCACGAAATTCGTCATGTAAAGAAACTCGACCTCTCTCAAATTTAGTATACCATCTCCTCACGGTGCTCAAACAAGGTGCTTTCTTCCCAAAAGCATTTTGAAGACGAGCAGCACAGTCTTGCGGAGAGAGAGAACTTTTAAAATCATAAAAAATCATCGCTCTAAAATCTTTTCGACCTAATTCCAATTTCGTTGCGTACGTAGAACTTTGATGCGTGATAAAAAACAATTGACAAATGATTTTCCGCCTATTTTTTTTTATGTTGCTAGGAAGGTTGCAAGGTTTAAAAAAATATAACATTTAAAACTCAAATAGTTCCGATTAGCTAGAAGTGCAAAACTTTTAGTGTGCCCCATGTAGACTATAGACCATTTAATATTTGATTTAATTTTGGATATACTGGCACATACAGGGTGTAACAAAACTAAGTGATAATACTTTAGGGTGTGTACGTGTTCCTTGTAGAGCGTTCACTATGAAAGTAGCAGCGCTAAGAGCATTTTTTGTGATTTGTATGGGCAAGTGCCCGCGCGACATGAATTTTGCCATACAAAGAAAAGAAAATTACTCCTTCAGCGCTGCTACTTTCACAGCGAACTCTTTATACCCATACACACCCTAAAGTTGTATTGCAAGAAATGTGTAGCTATTATATGGGTTTAGCAGAATCTGATGGCAAAAAGTGAGAAAGTAAATTGACTCGAGCAATACCGGGGTAATAGGAATAAAACATTTTGATCCTTTTTTTCTTTATAGCGGCTGATTCTGTGTGTGAAACATGCAAATATATAAATTTATCCAATGATCAAGGAATTTTTTGAAAATCTGCCGTTTACATTTGCCATCAGATTCTGGTAGACTCCTTCCACTACTAGTCAGTAGTGGATATCGTGATTTTGTAAGTCTGTGCAAAGTTGTAGTGAGTCGGACGTGCTATCGGCGTGATGAAGGCAATTCCCTCACCAACGCCGCCTACATCGATCTCGGTGCTGATGCTATGACGTACCATCGGAGATATTAGTGGATTTACAGCTACGTAGTTTAGTCGGGCTATGTCATAAAGTGACTAACATTGATAGTATAACCCGAACAAATAATATAGGTCCGCCATCTACGTTATTCATCTGATAGATTGCATTTTGTGAGTTGTGACACGACAAGTCGTTAGAAATTATTGTAGTTACTTTTTTCATGTGAAGCTCGCTGTCAGTAACAAAATCTTGCACTCAACTGCATATTATGCGAAATTAAACCTCTAATTTAGCTAAAACTGTATTTAATCAGAGGAAGAAAACCTTAAGATTTTTTTTAAAATATTTTAGTAGTAACCAAACCTTGACTGACCGATAATAACACATCTACATATAAATTAAAATTACTATGTTATAGCACAAATCAATAGGCATGATAGTTTTTCCGTGAAGTGTACCACAAAAGTGCTCAGGTTCTGGGATATACTAGGGCTCGCTCCGCTTGCTCTGATAAAATATGGCGCTTGCGATATCAACGCTTCATACGCCAACTCCCGCACATTTTCGATACGAACAACGCTATCGAAATCGCCTATAGCAATTTGCCTAAGTACCCTTGTCCCGTTATCAAATGTTTCATGGCCTTCAATCTGTTCGGTGGAGAGCAGTTGAAATTGCCGTCCATTACCGCGGGGCGGGCGGGCAGGGGTAAGAGGCGGCCTTTACAATCCTGACTTTTACAAATGTCGCAATAACTGAAATATAGGGCACAGATTTTTGAAGTGAAACTTTTTTAAGCGCGTTGAAAGTGAAATGTCACGGTCGCGTTATGAAAAGCAGGGTCTTAACAAAGCGCTTAAACCAATGATATTGTATGTTACTAACGTAACTAGATTGGAAGTTTACGGTAGCAACGCGTTGCCACTTCGAAGATGCCTGCAGGCATATCTCACATACATAATGACATAACGAATATATGACTTGACATTGTCTTTTGAACAAAAAAGTGGTTACGCATTTCTGAGAATCTTTTGTAAGACATTGCTACTCTAGTATTTTAGAAACTCATTGGCTTAAACGCAAAATCTAGAATTAACTTCATTTTTCCAAGAATAGCAAAGATTTCTTGCGTATAATATTTAATTTTGTAGCTACTTTAAACACGGAGCCAACAAAGTTTTAAATCCACCTGTTGAAGCAGAAATTGTCATTAAAGCCATTCCTATTTAATATCCAAACATTTCTCTCATTGCAAAAGAAAATGTAACATCTCTCTCCACAACTGACCTACAAGAATTATATCTTTATTGGACTTGCGAAGTGTTTTTAGATGTTCCTAATCTGTCTAAAGATCTATATCAAATTTCTCTTTAATCTGTGTTAGAATATTCTGTCCCTCTCGCACTGGCGGCTGACCGCGCTTTCTCTTTCTACCTCTTAAACCGGCCCTCAGGGTCCGGAAAATTGATTAAGAAATGTGTGGAGCTGCCCGTATTGATTTTTTTTGAAGTTATTGCATACCTTTTATCGCGGGTTTTGAGTGCGGCGAATGAATCGAGAAATTCCATAACGAAAAAAACCTAACGGGGTGTTATGCCACACTCCGACCGGCACAGCGGTGCGTTATTGCCGTGCAACGTCTTTCAGTTCGGCAGACTTCGGTACGGTGTTTGTGTGCGTGCGACGTATGCGAATTATAATTGCATAAATTAATAAAAAGTGCTATGCAATAGCTTTAACGCGGCAGTCCCCGAGTGCCACACGTATTTAATATTTTCTATAACGGTCTGCTTGTTTGTCGCTTCGTTAAGTTCGTTCAGTATCCGAAGTAACAAATAACGTTATCAATAGCGTTTGATCCCTCAACAAGCTGTATCGGTTCATGGGACTTGAATGGGAATAAGGCAGAGCCAAATACATAATACATAGATCGTAGTAGCCATATTTACTAGTGTAATATAAAGAGTGGGTATAGACGAAATCTTTTAACGTTTGTTAAAATAATATTAAAAAAAAATCAAAGTACAAGATTTCCTAGGAATAAAACCTAGTTTTTTCTCTTTGAATTGCCCCTACACAAAAATGCATAAAAAGAGTAGGCTTCACAGATGAACGGAATTTATCGACGGCACGCGTCGACGGCAGGCGCTGGATTTTCATTGTTTTTTTTTTTGCACTTGTCGTCGACAAATGCCGTTTGTCTATAAGCGCTCTTGTCCTGTCTCGTTTAACGGAAAATATTGTGTTGCAAAAAAGAAATAAAATAAGAACAAAAACATTATGTGGCAAGAGCCACTCCATCGACTGAGGCTGTGAGCGGCGTGGAACAGCGTCCGCCACTCTCGATAAGCCGTGACGTCGCCCACACAAATTACACCCATCTAGCTCACCGTGCATTAGCCACCGACTAGCCGCAGTTAGCCGCTTATAAGTAACGACTATTAAAGAGATCCGGCTAACCGTGCATTAGCCACCGACTAGCCGCAGTTAGCTACTTGTATGTAACGACTAATAATAGATATCCGGCTAACCATGCGTTAACCACCGACTAACCGCAGTTAGCCGCTTATAAGTAGGTAACGACTATTAAAGAGATCCGGCTAACCATGCGTTAGCCACCGACTAGCCGCAGTTAGCCGCTTGTATGTAACGACTAATAATGGATATTCGACTAACCATGCGTTAGCCACCGACTAGCCGCAATTAGCCGCTTGCATGTAACGACTAATAATAGATATTCGACTAACCATGCGTTAGCCACCGACTAGCCACAGTTAGCCGCTTGTATGTAACGACTAATAATAGATTTTCGACTAACCATGCGTTAGCCACTGACTAGCCGCAGTTAGCCGCTTGTATGTAAAGGCTAATAAAGACATCAACTGTAGTGTTAGTTAGCCAACGATTCGCAGTAACTTACTACCCAAATATACACAGAATGTAACAAAACAAAGAATTTATCTTTAGGGTGTGTATGTGTCCCTTATATTATAGAGTTCACTGTGTAAGCATGGGCGCCGGCAGAAATTATTTCCAAGGGGTGCAAATTTTAGTTTTCTTTCTTTTAGTTTTTTTTTACTTTTTACGAACTACAGTGACCTCAGAACAGGGAAATAAGACAGTGACTGTCTATTTACGTCAACGGAATACATTTAGTGCCAAAACATTACGAACTATCTTTGTACGGCATGGTAAAATGATTTCCAATAGACGGCTTTTTATTTCAATAATTCCTATTGATCTTGAGATTCCCAAGGGGTGCAATTGCACCACCTGGCACCCCCCTGCCGGCGCCCATGTGTGTAAGCTCTGAAAGGGTCACTATATTTTTAATTTTATCCGCAAATTCAAGAAGTCGTGTTGGAGTATTTTTCGTGGAAACATAAGAAGTCTAAAGTTTCAGCGCTGCTGTTTTCACGCTGAACTCTATATTTAAGGGACACATAATATGTAACCTACTTTATAGACATCCTAAACTTTTTAACTATCGCTTTGTTTTGTTACATCCTGTATAAACACTAGCTTGTGTGTTAATTTTTCGTTAAATAAGTTTTATTTATTTATTTATTTTTATTTATTTGGAAAACATACAGTGTTTTTTAATCTATAGAAGGCTGTATAAAATCTAGACACCATTTACACGTCTTCACATTTAGAAACTAATTAATTACGAAAGCTTACAAAAATTTACATAAACTCACTTATAGAAAAATTATAGCTTATTAAAGGGTAAGTACAGACATTTGTAATTATTATTAATTTTGAAATATTTAACTAATCAAAGATCAGTAATTAATATTAAACGACAGTCAGAGAACACCGTCAAACCAATGCTTAGATTATAAGTCTTTTTGTGCCGGTAACCGTTACATATATACGAAAAATTTATATTTAATTATCATTAAAAAGTTTAGGGTGGGTTGCACCAACTTACTTTAACTATAACGTTAACCATAACAAAATGTCAAATAAACTGTCAAATCCCTAGTAAAAGTCTATAATGGACGCCATATTTGACGATAACCTTAACCTTAACTATAACTACGCCTCTGGTGCAACCCACCCTTAGTATTTGAAATTAATTTTAGTATACATATCAGACAGATAAAGTTTTTATGTTTACCCTGTCTCGCGCTCCCCTTCAAAATATCATATAAATTCGTAGCACTGACGAGCAATTTCAGAATTGCATACGTGTACTTTGTGAGATGTAATGTGAAGGTTTACAACTTACTGACCTATTGTCCCTGCACCGGTCGTGACGGACGGACATAAACATTTTATATCTATACTAATATTATAAATGCGAAAGTGTGTCTGTCTGTTACGTTACCTCTTCACGCCCAAACCGCTGAACTGATTTTGCTGAAATTTGGTATGGAAATTCGGCCTTAATATGTAACCGTATGTAACCACTATATTATTATTATATAAATAAATAAATAAAAAAAATATTACAGTTTATAAATTATAATATAGAGATTACATAATATTAAGCATAACAGTTATAGTGGTTACACTATATTATTACTTGATAATTTATAATGCCAACTTCTAAATACTATAGAAAAGAGATAATACTTAAATACAAAAAGATAGAGAGCTAAAAAATAAATGAAAAATTTGCGCGTATGTGCGAAAGTTTATTTCTTCGTAACTCTTAAACCAAGGGTGCTATAAAATCGTAGCTACGCTATCTGCCATATTACACTGCTCAGTTTTAGGTCCACTATGCTTTACCACTTTGAACCTTATACTTTTAGGAATAGGATCGAAATGCAATGTATTTGGGTGCTTATCAACTTGCATTCGACAGTTTTGGCAACGAAGTTAGAAATCAAAAAGTCCTAACTTGGACCTTAAAGTGTATCCATATCAATTTTCATCTAAAACAGCCAAGGGCTTAAGCGTAAAGACAAAAGCTAACACAGACAGATAGACAGACCCCAGTATCACGCATCTTACGAGAGCAATGCGATAGCAATTATTGCGCGATAATTGCTCCAAAATCGCAATTTCGTATCATGTATCAGCCAAAACAATACGATTGCAATCGATCACTATACCTACATGACACCATTGTTTGTGACATTCATGACACCCAGCAATCACTCGCGCGATTATTTCTAGTGGATTGTTGATCGCTATTTTTACGTGATAAGGACATACAATTTTTGTCTGTACAATATTAACTGAACTAATTGTTATGACAAAGCCTTAAATCCTGGTTGAGTATTTGAATTCCCAGCTAAGAGGGTGACGGAGGATGCCATAAATGAAGCTTATTACAAAAAATCTTAATCTCCTAAGCGAACCCTGGAGAAATCATTGTACGCCGACATAAAAGCCGACTTCTGATGGCCGAGCGAGACAGCTGCGCGTCCCCGCGAGTGCGACAGAGACGGCGATAGAAATTAAGGACCTCTTCGCTGAAATAAATGGATGATGACGTATCTGAGTTTTCCATTATTCGGGAAATATTAAATGGTGTTAGATGAATAGGTTTAGGTTAGTTTGTAAATTGTAATAATATTTATATTATGTTAGCATAATAACTAATAATAATGTAAGAATAAAATTTTATCATAATAATATTATGGTGACGCTTATTTTCAAAACTGTGAAAATTGCGTTAACACTCGACGTAACCAAATACAGTATACAGTGAACATATAGTTCACTGATCTATGGTTTTGTTACAGTAATATAATTTAATTTATGGAATCGCTTGAATACTCTGCAACATCACATTAGAATAAAATTTTCTATTCAATAATTGCGCAAAATAACATCAACATAACCTCCTCCTTTTTGGAAGTCGGTTCAAAACAAGGAATCAACACGTAGCACGTAGCGCGTCTGCGGCGCGGCGTAGCGGCGAGTCAGATGCGACGCTCTAGCGGTCGGGCGCCGTCGCACTTTCAGCGGAAACTTAACGAGGACCTGTAGATTTCAACCGCCCCTCCGAGCGATAATCGCCCCTATTGTGCGGTAATAGAACTTTTAATTAAACGGCGGCTTTAAATTTCAGTGCAAATTGAGCTGCCACTCGATTTCAGACTCTATTTCAAGCGGTTAAGGTTTTACTTCGTGCGGCAGGCAAAGCTGCTTGATAACGCACAACCAGCGTGGAAGAGCTCCCCCCTCCAAGCGGCGGCTCGTCAAAGGTCGGCCGTCGGAGGTCAACAGCGCTGGTCCTGTACAAAGGCGAATTTCTAGTTGGAGCTCACTCCAGTCTCTCCTCGCCTCCGGCCGGGGACTGACGTCCGTTTTAGTATTATTTTTAATGTAATTATGGAAAACCAGCGGACGGACATTTAGGGTAAGTTTCTTTAATCAAAAAATATTTTACAGTATAAAGTAAATGGTAAAATACTGCTGTACACAGCTAACTTAGACATATACATTTGATACGCATTATTTTATAAAAGAAGCTTGAAGTTAGATTTTTTATAAAAATCTGAGTATGTAAAATTTTATAGAGGGTTAGGCAGGTTTGCTATTTATACAGTTCTATATTATATACTATATGCACCAAAATCACAATTAATCAAAATTGGACTACTTACTACATAATATGTATGTATGTGAAATGATTAATTCGTAAATAGCCAAAACTCTTTCTTTAAGCTTTTCATTAGTTGGATAGTAAGATAACTTTTTCCCTATGAGTAACATACATAAACCTCTCTTATATTATGCGTTTAATATCAAGCCCCGATAAGCGAGTTTTGTGCGTTACCTATTTCCTTTTGCGGTCGTAAACCCTTATACCACCCGCAGAACATTTTTCAAATATATTTAGAGTGTAAAAAACTATCACCCATATCGCTAGTCATATTGTAAATTGCGAAAGTGCGTCGGTCTGTTAGTTAAACGCCTATGATAAGTTTGTTCTGTATGTAATGCTTTAAGGACGCTATCATAAAAATTATTACAAAAATTAGCAGGTCAGTATGAATATCGACGTTAAGCACATTAAAATAACATTCAATATCAGCGCGCCTTGTACAGTGGCGGCTACGACGCTCGCCGCTTTCTTGATAGGGCGAAAATGTATGAAGAAATTTGAGAGCGTTTCTTATTTTTCTTATAAATGGAAATGTTATTTATTTTTATATAAAATATTTTGCTATTCGTACAGGGGACTAATTAAGCAATAATTTTTTTGTATATTTATTTTCCTTAGTTCAGTGTATTTAGCTATAATGGTACCTAATCTAACCCCCTTTTTTTTAATCTTTTGCGATTATTGTGATGGTTAAAACGTAGTTATGTGAAAATTTTGTATGCGGCTAAAACATTCTTATAGTGTAGACGTGGAGATGAATATATTATCTTTCATTTGAAACCAAAATATCCTCGAAGTGTGACTCCTAATTCTTTAAAATGGTACCTGAAAATCGCTGACATTTGTGAAAAAATGTAATAGCGTCCTTCCCAAAAAAACGATTTTATTTAAATTTAAGTAATGTATAAAATGCAACCGAGTTGTGGGCAACGTTTATTATTAAAATAATTTAATGACAGTGGTGATTTTGCAAAAAAACAACGTCGGGCAAAACATTTTATTACTAATTCGGACAAGAAAAAAAAAATACACAGCCGAACATTTAACCTCCTCCTTTTTGGAAGTCGCTTAAAAATCTGTAGCATTTTAGAACACTGGATATAAAAAGTTACGGCAATTCAGTATTCATTAAATGAGACATAATATGACGACCAAGACCTCAATGATTTCTGGTAATCGTCGATTTATTTGATATCATCCATTTTCTAAAGAAATTTATTTATATTACCTAAATAAATATATCGTCATATTTCTTTAGTAAATACGGAGATAACTGCGGGGTAGTAACGCAGTCAAAGTGTATACATATACGCGTTTTTGCTACCGCAATAGGAAAACCCGTATTCTGTAAAAAGACAGAAAAGTTTCGATAGAAATTACATTTTAATGAAGTTCCTTTTTTGCGCAGCTGCCACAAATCATCATATTAAAGAAAATATGTGATAATAACATACAATTTAAAGATAACTAAACAAATAAAATAGTAAATTACTAAGAAAAATCTTATTTTATGTTTTTAATTCCAAGATTAAAAACATAAAACAAGATTTTTCTTAGTAATTTACTATTTTTTTTTTTTTTTGATTTAAGTAGACTTATTGTTCTTAAAGTAATTTAATAGAAGGTTATTACTTTATTATTTGCTCAATCAAGAACTTTGTTATAATATTAACGTTGCAATCTTTTATTAAAACTCTAAAGTTTTAATATAAGTTTACTCGAAACTACACAGATTCTTTTAAAAAACACAACGGATGATGAACGGATTTTGTGTAGAATATTTTTTTTTGTTAAATTTAAATTTACTAAATATTTTATTTTAAGGATGTGCAATAAAGTTAAAGCGCTGCTGTCTCCGAGAATTACAAGATAGATATTGTATCCACTATAAATTATTTCATAAACTCGAATATGATATTAAGTTTTAATTTTTTTATAAATATTTTATGTTCTTGTAGTGCTCTTAACATTATGCTAAAAATGTATGACTCTTGGTCAAAAGAATCCTCCACCGTATTACATGACAGCTAGCCGTTTTTAAATACGGTGGTTCAACGACGAGCCGAATTGAATGCGGAACGTATTCAGCCCTGACGTTGTTCAAAACGGCTAGTAGTAATATTATGCGGTGGATTATACGATCCGGGATTTTTAAGGTATTGCACAGCTTTTCACCGACCGAATCAAGAATCGTCTAACGTCGTTTCAGTACGGCAGACTTCGGTACGGTGTTAGTGTGCCTGCGACTAGACGTATGCGCGTAGAGTAGCTACTGCTATGCAATAGCTTTACCGCGGCAGTCCCCGAGTGTCACAAATATTTTTAATTTTTACAGCTGCAGAACCTCATCTCTATTGAATCGCCGATCAAAAATTCAAAATATATATGGAATTGACATAAGCGTCGGGTAATATGAAGTTAACGTTCGACTCATCTAATGTCAAATCCATATATTATAAAGAAGCGATAAAGAGAACGTTGGCGACAGGCTCTGTTGTTCCCAGGAGCAGGATGGGCGCCGCGTCGGACGGGTTCGGGTGGCGCGCGCGCGTGGCGGCCATGCGCGAGTCCCGCAAGCTCGTGCTCGTCATCGTGGCCATCGCGCTGCTGCTCGACAACATGCTGCTCACCACCGTCGGTCAGTACCACCACCACCACCACACAGGTTTCCCTGCGGCTGCGGTGCCGGTGCGGTATACATCCGCACCCGCAGTACTCCAGCTGTTGGACACGCATACATTACATATCTACCTATATACTTATAAATCTTATAAAGCGGAAGTTTGATAGTTTGTTTGTTTGAACGCGCTAATCTCAGGAACTACTGGTCCGATTTGAAAAATTCTTTCAGTGTTAGATAGCCCATTTATTGAGGAAGGCTATAGGCTACACTTTATCACGCTAAGACTAATAGGAGCGAAGAAATAAAGGAAAGTGTGGAAAAACGGGGGAAATTATTTAAAATTGCTTATTATCTAAAGAACCTACTGGAGCAATTTGTATGTTATTTGGCATACATGAAGAATAGACCACGTGAAAGGACATAGGTTTCTTTTAAGGGTTGAAATTACACTCACTGGAATAAGATTAAGATTGTACCAGGCGTATTTTCAAGTATATAATAATTATAGGTTGTATTTAACTTACTGACTCTGCAGCATTTATGGATGAGCAAATATTGGAATAAAACATCATTATAGTTTCGTATGAGAGCCATATAGTAAACCGTAAACATGCCTTTATTTTCTGAAAATATATAGTAACATTAACATCCAAATGAACGTTTCGATAATTTGAAACTATAAGCCATTTTTGAAGCCAAAAGTATCGAATTAAAATCGCAAAGTCACATTAGTCTATATATTACAATATATTTTCGTGGAGAGAGTTAGTTGTCATCACAAGTATGCAAGATATATTATGTTTGACGGACGCGGGACGTTCGGCACTTCATCACAATGGGGATTGTCCATTTTTTTTAATTTTGCTCATTACAAAAACATTTGGAGGAATAAGGCCAGTGATCGTTTTTCTGTATATAAACGAAAAAAATACCCATTAGTTACTTATATTTTTGAACAAATATGTTTAACCTTTGTTTGACCTTCAATGGCGTTAAATTAGCAATAAATTCGACCAACATTACGTTTAGAACTTTTGGTAAGCTTCCCGTATCAGCTTTCACATAATGAGAACTTGCATTTGACGAACCAGCCATTATAAATAAGATTGAAAGGAAATTTAAAACATACTACAGAGGTCAATTGCGGCCGATCATGACGTCACAGCAAAACTTTAAAAATTTATTGAGAAAAAACTAGCCAACGAATTTCAAAATTATTTAATTTATATTCTTAAAATACCCTATTTTAACGAAAAAAAATATAAAAAGTACATGTGTTTTTTTTTCGACAACGCCCATTCCCACGTTAATTACACCTCCGACCTACTTCAAGTTTGGGAACCGCTGACGGCCATTAATGCGATAACACGCTTAATAGTTTGCTGACTAACATCACGCCGATACTGCCTCATTATAGTAGCTATTAACTGAGTAATGATTATGATCCATCAAGGTAGATGATCCATATGATCCATAGAGAATGTATCATACTATAGTCTTACTTCATACTATAGGCGATGTACGGGTTAACGCCCGTACAGCGTGTGTTGCCTTATTACCTACTATGCAACTTAGATAATAATGCAACTCTGCATCTTTGATTAATTATTACTTTCGAATAATGTAATAAAGTTCAGTTCACGTCGCGACATCTCACCGAGTGCGTGGCTCGATCTCATATACCGTTCACGACGACATCTCACCGAGCGCGTGACTCGATCTCATATCCCATTTAGTAATAGTCAGATCTATGCAATACAGGAATATTAATACTTGATCTCTTGTTTATCTATCCCAACCCCGAACAGGCGAAATCCTTTTTAATAAAGTACTCTGGATTAACACATAGGCTACATTTTTCTTCGGAAAAATGTCTTATTCCCATGAGAAAATAAAAATGATTATGTTAATGCGCAATTTACTTTCACTAAAAACTCGCGCGTAACACCGCAGGGCACAGCTAGTGCATAATAATTATTAAATAAATGACAAAAATATGTACATATTCTTCTATATAATGATTACATTGACCCAAAAGTGCAAACTGCAAAGAGTACGGTAGCACAATAGACATAACTTCTGTCTACTCTGACGGTAGTCAGCTTCGAAATTAGAAATTTACACAACTAGAAAAATAATAAAATTAGATTTTTTTTTCATTTTGTTGAGAAACGAAAGTTACTATTAAAATCTGTACTTATTATTATTTACAGCAATCATAATATACATCAACGCAGTAGTTAAGCTACTGAAATTATTTTTGTATTTGATACATACATTTTCAGTTGCAAATGCAACTCCCACCTACTGACGTCAAACGTTTTGTATGGGGCGTTTCAGTGCATTGAATGGACTTTAATTTTGTGCTGGCTGTATTTCGTCAACAGTTCGTAGACATGCAAAAACAACAAAATTACAGCCTATTATAGTTCGAAAATCCATAAAAAATACGTATATTTTCTATGACGTAAACAAGTTAGGACAAGTAGAGTCAGTTACGAAAAGGTCGGGGCAGGGGGGGGGGGGGGGGGGGGCTCATCTAGCACATTCAGTAAATAATCCGACCAAAACCGACATGTTGCACACGTCATATCAAAATATTGATAGAGAACATAAAGTTTATATACCTAGCGGGATAGGGAAACAAAGGCCTGAGCAAGAGAGATGTCACTATCAGTAACACTGCGTGCTAAAAAGAGACGTGTGATACATGACAGCAGCACTCTTTTTTTGACGTCCAGTCGGCACAATTTAATCTCATAGAAATCATGTTCAATCATGCTTGTGTAAGTACACATATTTTTCACACAGATAAAAATCAATTTTGGTTTCGTTTGACAGCTCGAGATTGTTGCTTTTCCGCTAGGTATATTAACTTTATGTTATGATAGAGAGTTAGAAACATTGTCAAACGTCGAACAAAACTTTTCGTTTACTATGCTGGTAGCTGGTGCTGGCTCTAGCATGAAAATATTGCAGTAGTCCTAATTGTAAAAAACCTCACATTTTTATTTTCAAGCACATTACTACAAAAATAAAATAAAAAATATTCAGGTTATCGATATCCATTCGTATCTTTGGAATGGAATTTTATGCTTCGAAAAATGACATATCGCGATCAGCTACCACTATCATAAATCGTTTCTCGCCGCTCCTGCGGGCGGGGGTGTGGTATGCGGGGTGAGGGGTGAGGGGGGGGGGGAAGAGTGATGAATTATTTATACCACTTATCGGATTGGCCGCGGCCGTTAAATGAAAACAATGGCCCGCTTTATCTCGCCTCTTACCCGATTGTGGAGTTACACATGCACGGAATGTAGGCCGCGCACAAAGTGAGGTCACAAGAAGAATCAAGTACAATGTAATACTAACAAAATATATTATGTAGTCGGCAACGCAGACTTCAGCGTAGGATCTTTCGGATTGTTCACGCTTAAGGTGACGCCGCGTTAAATTAAAAAGCCGTGTTGGATATGTTTCAGCTTGCTTGTTTTCTATAAGAGGCCGGCCCGACCTCTCATAGAAAACAAGCAATGCAAAAGCAAAAAATGGACAGGGCGTAAGCGACAAAATGGTTTTTGTCGCGTAATTTAAAAACCATAAATACATTTCATATAAGCTATGGGCAAATTAAAGTGTATGCTTGAACCAATCTATGTACAAATTTTGGAAGCTTAAATCACTCTCCTCTGTTGGCAAAATAGGAATCCCTTTTTTTACAGATGTATTTTTGATTGGTTATTCTGTGTTATAAACGTTGATCAATCGTGTTATGCTATGGGGAATTCAAAGACAAAGACATGATTAATACTGACAATGAACTTTAATTTCTTAGCTTTAGTCATTGCTGAGAAAAATCGATATCGCTACAGCCAAATTATCAAGGCGTCGCTTTAAAACGCTGAACCGATTTTAACGAAATTTGGTATGCAAGACACTTGATATTTTAAATTCCGAGAAATTATATTTTATCACAAAAATATTCCTATGACATATTTGAAACGTTTTTCAACGCAGAGAGTTGGACTAGTTCTATATAAGGTTCTACTGGTAACCTCGCAGACCGACCCTTTTAGAACATTATTATTGTTTTCTTTGCAACTCTACCAGAAGAACGTTTGATCAACTCCTTTGATGTGGCAGTTTCCGCATGTCGTCAACGTCACAGTAGATGTACAATTTGAAGTATTTATAGATTTGAAGCCTCTCGGCGAAGTCCTAAGTATAATAATTGGTCGGCGGGGGACGGTGCGCGGGGCGGCGGGCGACACGATCAAAGAGAAATCAACTTACCACGCCTCGTCAAAGGCAGCGCTAGTCTAGTGATGCTAATGTTCTGTTGTCGATTAAAATTTAACATAGGTTATACCAGGATTTCATTGTGCCAACTAAAGATTAAGTCAATTGTGCCTGTAATATTATTATATCGTTGTACACAAATTGCCAGTTCTATGAGCCTGTCAGTTCTATGAGCTCGAACTTGGCTGCAGGATACGCCGTGCTTGTTTAGGTCGACATACGCAACATGTTCATACAATGGTGAAAAATCAAAACTGCTCAAAATAATTTAAAAATAAATACAATTAAACAACATGACAGACATCAGTTGAAAAATAATTTTACAGAAAAATAAAACAATGTTATAATATTAAGCAACATCGCGCCTACGTCGTAGAGCGTCTACGTCGTAGACTATCTACGGCGTAGAGCGTCTACGGCGTAGATCGTCTACGGCGTAGCGCGTCCACGTCGTAGCAGTGTATTTCAAATTGGCAGCAAGATCGACTTATAGTAGACCGTACGGGAGCCCTAGAACATATTTTTTTAATTACTATCAAGCTATTTCTTTTGTAAGTAGCTTCCTAGCTAGCTAGAAATCCTTTCTATTTCTGTTAGCCACCACTTTCAAGATTTTTCGCAGATAAAAATGTTGTTCGTCTTATCAAAATGAAGCTACTCACAAAAAATTTGCTTGTCTCCATATTATTTTTAACAATAGACACAACCAAAACCCTTCACATTTGGAACTCACACAAGGGTAAGACTTGTAGCACAAATAAAGAATAGTCAAGGATAAGCCACGATCTTAAGAAATTTTACGACCATTTGCTTGATAGTAATAAAAAAAAAAGTTATAGGGCTCCCGTACTATTAACATATTTTTATTTTTTAGCTTATTACAAAGTCATCGACACCACCAGCAGCCCTATCTGTACAAAGTTAGGTCTCGGCAAATGACATTCGGAGTTTCGCGTCTGATAGTGAGCGGAGACTAATTCAGTTTGGAGCCCACTCCCGCTGTAATTGCGTTTGCCGGCAAGTGTGACTGCAGCCTAACAGCTAACTCATTTACTCGTGACACGAACAAATATATGCCATCAAAGTCTTTTAAAGTCAGTAAAATACTCAGCAAAAGGATGCCAAAAACTAGATCAAAATTGGTCCATTTGGATGCTACAATGCCACGAACCGACACAAACAAACAGACAGACAGACACATTAAACTTATAATACTTTATTAACTTATTGTATTTAATTAAATTATTTAACTCTCTTGCATCATGTAACTTCGTGTTTGTTTTGATGACTTCTGAAAAAACTGCTCGTCATTCTTCCGTGTCAACCCAGTATATATTATGTCTATGGTGTCAACCAATGTCAACCACTAATTACGGAGACGCCACACTCAAAAACAAAGAAGATCATAAATTGCAACGGCCGACTGCCGCTGTAAAATTGTAAAATCGATATTAATTGCGCTGATTGATTTCAATGAGTGGCATTCACTCGGCGCGCCATCGATTTTGAATTGACAAATGGAAAGCTCCTGACAAACTGAGGGCTTTGAGGGTCTGTGGGGATGACAGTTAATTTTCCCGCGCTTGTGGAAAAATGATCCACATCCTTTCGTTGTAAGTGGAAATCCAACAACTATTGAAATATGAATAGGGGTTCAAGATTTTTTTCTATGTCAAGGAAGTTATTAATTGTGTATTATTAAAGTCTGTCAAGAATGTGAAGAAATTAAAAAGTGGCAACCCTTTTTTCTTAGATTGATTTGAAAGGGATGACACTACGATGTTGCCACTTTTTCATTTCTTCACTTTCTTGACAAACTATAAGTACTTATGTTAGAAATTTAATGACCTGCCTTTTCGTTTTGAAAATATACCCGTTTGATGTATGTGTTAAAAATTGGAATATTTTTTGTACATAGATGTTTAAGTATATAATAAAAGCGTCGTTAATAAATCGGGCAAGTGCGAGTCGGACTCGCGCACGAAGGGTTCCGTACCGATACAGAGCAAAAATAGGCTAAAAATTGTGTTTTGAGTATGGGAGCCCCCCTTAAATTTATATTGAGGACATTGATGTTGGTTTTTATTTTATGAAAATTTTTTTCTCTGAAGAAAACGTCTTCAGACTATAACGCTGAGTATATCAATGAAAAACCTTCTAATCTTTTTATAGATGTATTCAAATATAACAAAAGACAAATTCGTCCTCTTGTCAATTAAAACTTCTGTGTTTGTGTTGGGAAGTTGTCGTTTGTGGGGTGTGCTCAGACAAATACTCGCGCAACTGTTTCTAAATGGTCAAAGGATTCTGCGGTACTCACAAAATAAACAGTTTTTAATTACACCTTGTTAAGTAAGCAAGGACTTGGACATTTTTGAAATAATGTTACAAAAATCATGAACATTTAACGGTTTAGTGTTTTCTTAAACACCTATGTTCATTCCTTGACTGTATGCGTGGTCTATCGCTCAGCGAATGAGACAATAGCAGCCTTACGAGGCTGCCTCACGAGGCAAATCCTCGGTCGGTTACGAGTCCGGGTGCCATTGTAATTCTATAAATACCAAGATCATTTCCCATACGAGAATATTTACCATATTTGAGTTATTATTCAGCATAAGATAGTAATTATCTAGGTTCCTATACAAAGATTCACTGCAAAATATTTACATACCAAAAATATGAACGATTACAATATTTACATACTAATACGTTTGCATGAGAACTGCGATGGCACCCGGACTCTTAAGACGTGCCTCGTCCGAGCGTGCCGTGGCCTGAGGGCGAGGCAGCGCGTGCGTTTGCCTCGGGCAAGGCCCGTCTTGACTCAACGAGTATTGGCTTGACGAGGCTGCGCGCTCAGTCAGTACGCGGCTATTAACGTTCCATTTTTGTAAAAAAAGCTTAAAGTCGCGTTATCTATTGTATATACCTATGATTTAATAATGTAAACTGTAATTGAAATAAGTAACGTTGTTCCAGTCCCCATAATCCCGGAGTTCCTGTATGACATCCGTCACCCGGACGCGCCGCTGTCGGTGTCGCTGGAGGAGCTGACGCCGCCGCCGCCGCCGCCCACACCCTACTGCCCCTGCCTCAACCAGACCGCACCGAGCGTCGAGAACGTCACGCAGCGTGAGTATACTAGGCTCAAAGTTTCGAAGTTGGCCGAAGTTAGCCCAATACGATATTAAAGATTCGCTTTGCTTTGAGTTTTCGAAGTGTTTTCCTTATGTGAAGTATTCGAAGGATCTTTTTGCAGTATCTAATATTTAAATTGAAATTTTAGTTTTTGGGTTTTGCTATCTGAGTTTTTACGTTAGCTTTGCGACGGTAGTGCTTTATTTTACCGCATTCGCTGAACAAGTAATGATACATTAGATGGGTCACGGTAACTGGGTAGGCAGAAGAACAACAACAATTAAGCAGACTGAATAAAGGCGTTAAGAAGCCGTAGAAACAAATAGAAGCCATTCAAATACTTTATTGCATGTTTTATGCGCTGAATTACCTATCGTCTTCTTTTCCTTTGTCCTTGATGATAAAAAGAGTAGCATAGTATCATCTTAAAAAATAAAACGTAAGTTACGGTTGGTGCCGAAGTAAAGGTACAGTTACACAGCACACATGCTTATTTCAAGCACGAAAGCATGCTTCAACTGAGCAAATGCTGACTACATGTGTGTTCCATGTATTGCTCAAAATAAGCATGCTTATTTCGAGCATGTGTAACTGTACCTTAAAACCATTTAGTAATCTGTGACCTGAGCAGTGAACCTGACGGCGGAGCGCGAGGAGCGGCACCAGGAGCTGATCCACGAGACGGTGGCGGTGGGCGTGATGTTCGCCAGCAAGGCGCTCGTCCAGCTGCTCGCCAACCCCATCGTCGGCCCGCTCACGCACAAGTAAATATCCCGTCCTTATCTGCCACCCACATAACTACTATGTTAAAGACTACGTTTTTGAACTACCATCAGCTACATAATATAGAGTCTCTTTATAGTCCGCGCCTGCATCAGCAATCATTCGTGATTGATTGCTGTTGCAGGTGCGGTTGCAGCCCAACATTTTTGAGGGTTACTACCAATTAAGAGTTTTACCTTACATATCCATACCATACCATACAGTCACCTAGATTTCGGGGGAGGTAAATTTCTCCCTTCTCCCGTTTTATTAGTGTGAAAGCCCAGATAATGGTTTCTTTCTGTTCCAGGATCGGCTATAGTGTCCCCATGTTCACCGGCTTCATACTGATGTTCCTCTCCACTCTCAGTGAGTATTTTCAGTTATCAAATGCAAAAGATTGCGTGATTCTCTTAGGGTGAAGCCAAACGAGAGTTGTGAGTCGCAGAATTTCTACCGGGCAGAAATTCTGCGACTCACAACTCACAAATTACGCTCGTTTGGCTCCACCCTTATTAATTTTAATATTGTTAAACCACTTCTCAACGATTCCGTTGTTATCACCAGGCACTAGCGAGTTTGTTTTAAACCCAATTATGACCAAAAAAAATACAATTTTAGCCAGTTTCCCCTTGAAAACCTATATCACCAGCATATTAATTTATATCCTTATCGTAACAAAAGTTGAGCTCGTTACAACAATGTTTTTGGCGTTACAAGTGATGTGATATTGCAGTATTCGCGTTCGGTCGGTCGTACAGCGTGCTGTTCATCGCGCGCGCGCTGCAGGGCATCGGCTCCTCCTGCTCCTCCGTCTCCGGCATGGGCATGCTGGCCGAGAGATACCCTGACGATAAGGTATATATTATAGTATAGCTGATACAGCATTCTTCCAGGAGCAAAATGTTACCAGCTATCGGATAATACATCGAGCGATTCTCAATAATTGCATTCGTCCAAGGTGACGCAATATACATGCCTATTAAAAGTATGTAAGAATTTGGATTTGGATTTCCATCAACTTTGTAGTATTAGGCTCTGTATGAAACTTCAAAGTCAATAAAATTTTATTTTTGGGAAAATTTTAAGTAGCGAATCATCCACAAGAAACTTGAGCAGCAGGCTAAAGTTATTCGTTAAAATTTTGTATATTTACCAAACCAGCCATTTACATATAGCCATTATTTGTCAAACTTAAACTGATACTAATGTCCTAACCTAAGAAGATTTCCAGTCATCGGAAGATTTCCATTCTTATAGGTAGCATGTCCACATTACAAGTTTCTCTCAACAGGAACGTGGCAATGCAATGGGAATCGCGTTGGGAGGTTTGGCGCTGGGAGTGCTCATAGGTCCGCCGTTCGGTGGTCTGATGTACGAGTTTGTTGGCAAAACCGCGCCCTTCCTGATGCTGTCGGCACTTGCACTCGGAGACGGCTGTAAGGATTGGTTTATTGTTTTATTTTAAATTGAGCCATTGATACTAAAAGTAAATAAAGGTCGTGCAAATCTTTATATCCACTTGCCAAATCTGGAGGAGGCTATTAGTGCATGTGTACTGTGTAGTGTATACGATAGCTACAAATAACGGATTATTCGCGTGACGTCAAACCCAGGCGACAGACAACGATCAACATTGAATTTACATAACCCGACCGAATGATGTAGATTGTAGGTCCACTTAGGTGGAGTGATGTAGGACACAGGTCTAATAATTATAAAATATTGCTCTGATAGTTATAGTACAATAGTAGAATTCAGTGATGATGTTGATTACCTGCTTACAAATCTAGTACATACATCTGACATGGTCTCCCTATTCCAGTACTGCAACTGATGATCCTGCAGCCGGGCGTGGTGCGGCAGGAGAGCGACCCGCCCTCGCTGAAGGCTCTCGTCACTGATCCCTACATCCTCGTCGCTGCCGGTCAGTTATACTTCTACACCTTATTCTTTACATTGCATTTTGTGGTACTTACAAAAAATAAGAAGCTATAACCAGAGACTTGACATTCATACAGTGTATATTATCTTCTCTATCTATAACGATGGGTCATGGGGATAGAATCTAATGCCACCAAAATCGGTTCAATGTTTTTACATAATGTTAAATGTGTTACGACTTACGAGTCATACATGTGGCTTTATTTTTGTTCATCGAGTTGTTACGGCACTTTTGAAATGCTGCTCATGAATTCAACGATGTGATTTCGGTCGGTGCCTCGAGATTCCTCTGTTGGTGATTAGAGATGGTGTTGCAGGAGCCATTACGTTCGCGAACGTGGGCATCGCGATGCTGGAGCCGAGCCTGCCGATCTGGATGGCGGACACGATGGAGGCGCGGCGCTGGCAGCAGGGCGTCGCCTTCCTGCCCGCCAGCATCTGCTACCTCATCGGTATGTACGTCAGAAAACGCATCTGTGGTTCAGTGGTTTAGACTTTAGAGATTATCTTTGACTCGAAGGGGGTTTAATCCCCGCGTTAGAAAAATATTGTTCGATTTATTTTATAATTGAGGACAAACAGCGATACCTTCTTAATCTAGTTGCATCAGAAGATCAATCGGAGAAACTGTAGGGGCAATCGGTGCAGGAGTAGTGCCATCTAACAAAATACAGAAGCTACCAATAACGTGTTCGGTATTATCATTTGATCGCATATAAAAATAACAATCTGTCTGATCTACTCATTTATTATTTCAATTATTGTTGTTATATTATATAAAACTTGCAGGCACGAACCTGTTCGGTCCCCTCGGCCACAAGATGGGCCGCTGGCTCGCCGCGCTCTCCGGACTCATCATCATCGGCCTGTGTCTCATACTGGTGAGTCCTACGTGCTGGTGGTGGACAGCTGGGCAGTATGAAACCTTGAAAAATATAAAAACAAAGAGTCTTGGCCAGTACTAAAGCAGTAGATATTTAGAAAGTTTTAGATGTTTATAAATAAGAGTATTAGCGTATGCAGTCATAATAATTATATTGAATAAGCTTAGAAGGCTCTTAAAGTGTCAGCTTACATCGATATACGGTCGAAGGTGAAATTTTATATTAAACGCACTAAACCATGCCTTGCGTAGCACGACACTACGCTATATGGATAGCCTCCCTGTGTTTTGACCCTTAGCTACAGTCTTTTTTCTCCCCAGATCCCCATGGCGCGCAAACTGGAACACCTGATCATCCCGAACGCGGGGCTGGGCTTCGCCATCGGCATGGTGGACTCATCCATGATGCCGGAGCTGGGCTACCTGGTGGACATCCGTCATGCCGCCGTCTACGGCTCCGTCTACGCCATCGGAGACACCGCCTTCTGCTTGGGTTATGCTGTCGGTGAGAGGAATGATTGGATTTTTTACAATAATCAGAATGCTAAATACTTTTTATAATTTGTCAGTGTAAGAAAGTTAAGGTACCATCTATCATATAAATTGATTCATAAGCAGACGGTGGACCTTCGTCGTGTGGATGGGCTAGCTTTGTCAAATCAATGATAGTCGTCAACTACGCATGAGTTTTACATAAACTGCCTAGTGCCTTTTATCAGATTTACCGATAATACTTAACCAGGGTCAATTATATTATAGTATTAACAAAAAAACAGCTATCTTTTTCACGGCGAGAAATGGGTTGTTTCAAAATCCTCATCTGCTTTGCCAAGGCTAAAGGAAGTACCAGGAAGATTGAAAGTATTATGTCAGCGCTTTGTTCTACGAATAGCCATACCATCTTTGCTACGAAATCGTAGCACGTGCTACGAACTGTTACGAGATTGGTTTACGTCCAATTACCACACGTACTTACTGGGCAGTATTGGTTTGGAGGCACTATAGTATATTATAAGTTTATTTAATCTAAGTGGTACTGACAATGCCTTAAAAGTCTAAAGTTATGGAAAAAATGGGTTTTATCTTGGCTTGGATTTCATGGGTGTTGGTGAGTTTCATCGGTGGATTTTATCTTGGTCGGCAGGTCCGGCGTTCTCGGGCGCGCTGGTGAACAGCATCGGGTTCGAGTGGATGTTGGTGATCATCGCGCTGCTGAACTTCGCGTACGCGCCTGTGCTGCTGCTGCTGCGCGCGCCGCCCGCTCGCGACGAGAAACAGGTATAGCTTTGATTTACTAAATAAAGGCTATTTTTATTAGAATTTACTATATAATTTCTTCTTCTTTCAGAGTTCGTGTTTTCTCTTCCACCAAGTTTTCATAAAAAGGGTGCTTTCTACCATCTAAGTCTTCTACCAATTTTTTTATTGATAAGTAAAGCTTTCACTTGACAAGTTAGCACATCTCAGAAATGTTTTCAATTTACGTAGCCAGACTAAACATAGGACTAAACCATAAAGTTAATATTCCGATCACCGACCTTCGAGAAGGAGGAGTTCTGGCCGATTGGAGTCGTCTACAGGAGGTTCCGAGGACGACTTCCGAACACGTCGCGCCCCACGTCGCAGACAATACGTGTTTAATGTTTAGTGTTAGTGTTAGTTTTATATGGGCCAAGATGCAAGATGAGTTAAATAAATAAATTAAAAAAATAATATTATACCTAGCGGAATAGAGAAACACTCTCAAGCTGTCAAACGAAACCGAAATTGGTTTCCTCTGTGTGTAAAAATATGTGTACGTATAAACTTACATAAGCATGATTGAACATGAATTCTATGAGATTAAATTGACTGGACGTCAAAAAAAGAGTGCTGCTGTCATGTATCACACGTCTCTTTTTACCATGCAGTGTTATTGATAGTGACATCTCGCTTGCTCAGGCCTTTGTTTCTCTATTCCGCTAGGTATATTAACTTTATGGACTAAACCAGTATTAAATGTTTTTTTTTCTCAGAGCCTCATAATCAGCGACAAGTCATCGGTCCGCTATGTGAGCTACCAGAACGAGGAGGAGGAGTAAATCCGCCATCTTGCCGCCGCCATCTTGTCATCGTCGCCATCTTGTCGCCCGCCCGATTCTGCGCAAATATTACCGCTTGTAACGTAGTCTCGTCCCAGTGCTGTATAAAGCTATATTTATATCGATTATACAAAGTATAGATTATAATATTATCTTAAACTATTCGAATATATCTTCTATATACTGTAGTTACCAGTAGGAACCGAACCTACTCAGTAGTTAAGTGCCGCTCTTGACCAAAGTATATTCGAAGTCTTTATTGTAGGTATGTATACTAATCTGGCGATTGTAGAGACTCCGAGGAGCTCGCCAGACCGAAATATACGAATTTCACGGGTTTTATATATATCATATAACATATATCGGTGACATATTTTGCGATCGTGACTTTGACAATATTTATTATGTCCTACATATTAGACAATAAAAATTCTGTGCCGTCTTTTTATGCGTTTTTATGGCGTTTATATCGTATATTTTATTCATTGAATATATCATCGTATGTCATAAAATGTATTATTATATAGCATGCATCGTTCTCATAATTTAACGACAATAATTCTCAAACCCGCTGTCGCTTAAGCTTATTTTATCGATGGACCAAAACTTGAACTTGTGAACTTAACTTCTATATCCTCCTATTTCTGATACATAATATATTGTAACGGGTAATATCTAAGTGATATCAAGTAGCAGATTTACTATATCTACTGTTTTTATGTCTTAATGTTTACATCTATTTAGTGTAAAGTAGCTGTTTGAAATATCTTGAACTTTGTCAAATGTGAATGATTTTCGATGCCAGAATATAATGTAGAAGTAGTTTCAAGTAGGAAATTGTGCATGTTAGATTAAGAATATAATATCATCATAATGTGAAATAGAGCTTAAAAGTATTAAAGTTAACTGTGTTGTGTAATTCAAATATATCAGATTACGTATCCGGCTCGCAGGACCAACTGATGTCACTCCCCTGGACATTCTGCTTTTGATTGTAAATAAATTTAAAGGACAAAATTATTAGCTTATGAAATGTAGGAATTCAGTGTTATTATTATTAGTATAGATGCTTAATAAGAATCATTGTAGGCTTTCATAAAGTCATTTAAGATCACATCACCTTTTAGAGTAGGGTACACCCTCTTTATCATCAAAATAGACTTTGGACAATAATATAAAAATATTTTCGTACTCGCCATAATTTATTTGATAGAAGGAATCACCAAAAAACAACAGATAGCAAATTTATTTAAACAATTTAATCGGTCTGAACTTGTCTAATTAAGGAACTAACCTCTAAGAAGAGATTTTGAAATGTTTGAATGTTTCTAAATTCCACACGGAAATTCCCCACGCCACCCTCGTATGGCTGCCTGGATGGCTTTGGGGAGACTTGTATTATTGTCCATTGTGATATTCCACTCATATCATCGGGTAGAGTAAGACAATTAATGCCTGCTTTCTGAAGGTTTTGTACAGGAGTTTATCTTATCAATAACGTTTTTGATTGGTTAACACGTTACTAGTTAGCCAATTAAGATAGTAAATAAAGTCCTGTTAAATTCAGAAACTGGTCATATGTTATATTCATCGTCATTAGGATCACGCTTGCGGTAGACCAAGTTCCATTAGCTGCTAGCCACTAGCTGCTAGCCAGTAACTGCTAGCTACTAGCTTATACTTCACATAGAGTTAAAGAACAGTATAATCACGGTAACTTCCAGCGATAGACGTAGTGCATGTATTTAGTAGGATCAGAATATTTTAGAGTTCTGTAGGTTCGTTGAAGCAAATCATTCATATTTGATTCAGGTTTCAAAGCTGGGTCCTTAGCTAAGATGCTATCGTTAATTTCACTGTCGAAATTTGAACCCGACAACGTTAGGGATTAAAGTGACAAAAGACATGTCACCTACTTAGTGGAGACTAGTTTTTTTCGACGATGAAATTTACAAAGGCATTTTGTCTTAGGTCCCAGTTAACATTAAACTTATCAATAGCTGGAGAGGGTCCTTATTCACATACTTTATTATCATCGCTGTTCGTTTCGTTGAGAGTCATTTGAGTATTTCTCGAAGCGTAACTTCTCTCATTCTAAGATTATTTCTAATGTATGATGTAGTAGGTTTAATATACGACAGAAGCCGAGGGCTAAAAGTGTATGGTAGTAATAACTAATTAGATCTCTACGACGCTATGCGATGGTGTCGCTAGACAATAGTAATATTGAATTTAATATAAATGTGATAGTTGCTAGTGAAATTTTGATGCTTTTTATGTAAAACGAAATATACTTATAGCGTACGAACGGTACAATTTATTTTTTAAACGTAAGTACTTAATATATATTAGTGTAAACTTTGTTTAAACGCCGGTGCCAAATGTGTAACCTGAGTTAATGACTTCACACTTTTAAAATAGTTGGATGTGATAAACTTCTTTTATTTCCTGGACGAAAAACAAAAAGTATAATTTGTAGATGGCGCAGCTTTAGTAACCTCCTAAGTTTAACAAGAGTTTTAAGTTTGTGTTGTACTACGTAAATTCAAAATCGTCTTTTCATGTCCGTTTTATAACTTCTATTCTATTTTACACTTTGATCGTATCTACGATTGTTTTTCTTACCTACATGTTTCAACGCCATCTACAGATTAAAGCAAACATGTTTATATTTGTATCTCAAGTTGCTAAGTATAATATATTTTATAAATGTACTATACTACAATATATAACAGAATGATATAATTTATACAATGTTCGAGTATATCTCTATATAACTGTGCGATGTTTTACTCTATTAATGTTTTGCGATAATAATATTGTTGTTAGTAAAATGTGGGTATATGAACTAAAGCTGCGTTTTATTTGCCTGTTTTTTGTGTTGTGGACGACATATCCCCCCTTACTAATAAACACTGTATAAGCTTTGAATAGTACAGTGTTTTGTCTTCTTCAATCCAATTCAAAATGTAACTTGTGTGACAGGAACAAAACACTGTATAACTATTCAAAGCTTATACAACGTTTATTAGTAAGGGGGTTCTTGATTAGTAAAGACAACAACCCCCGATTCAAAAATATTAAGTAGATGAAACCCAAAATTTTCAGCCCTGAGCGGACTGATGATGATGAACTATAATAGCTAAGAGCACTCTCGAAAATGTCAGCCTTAAAACCAAAAAACTAGATCAAAATTGGTCCACCCGCTTGGATGCTACGACGCTCTGGACTGACACACACACAGACAGACAGATAGACAGACAGACACGTCAGACTTATAACACCCCTCTTTTTTGTCGGGGGTCAAAAACGATGAATAAAGACGACATTTAAACCAAAGTATTTTTAAAGTTTATTATCAAAACCCTACATTCACAGAATCATGTCATCTACGTAACAGTAGGTAGTAAATTAGTAATACTCAGTACGTCAGTTCGTAACCTAGATTTAACATAAACACTAGGTGGGTCTATCCCTGGAAGGCGAACGCGTAGCCCGAGCCGAAGCTGTGCGGCCCGCGGTTCTCCTCCAGATAGTTGTCGCGGTACTGCAACCAGATAAACATTATCAAAATCGACTCGCTCTGTAAAACGCAGCAAGGAATAATCGCAACTAAAAAGTACAAAACGATAAACAAGAATTCGGGCATAAAATCGCAGTGGTTTGGTAGATATTAATTTTTATCAGTTTTACCGAGGAATCTTGACGGTTAGATACAGATAAATTGTTGACTTGATGTTGATGCTTTGGTCATTGGACAATATGGACATCACTGTTTTTTTGGTCAGTGTTTTTGATCTTTTGTCCTTAGCCAGAGTTATTTGGAATTTTTTTCGTGAGTTCGTATTGATCGAGTCGGCTCAATCATGCCGAAGCCGGGTACCGTGTCATATGTAAGTTACCTGTCCATCGTCGCGGCCGCCTTGGTAGTTCTGGGCGAAGTACTGCGGCGCGGTGCTCTCGCGGCCCTGGAAATTAACACGGTATTTTAGCAAGATCATTTCCTGTGGTATACGTATGACCGAAATAGCAATATTTTCATGAGTCAGAGGATAATAATTCTGTCAATATAATGTACACGGACAGAACTCGCTTGGCTTGCTCGCTCTCTCTGAATTGATATACCATGATCACATTTATCGAGTAGATTGGCGAGATATTTACCTTGGTTACACTCGGCATGTTTAATATGAATGTACTCAGCGTAGTCAGAAAAATTAATATTATCACTCGCACAAGTTTTTTGTGTCTGATGCCTGCTAAAATTTTAGTGTTAATGTGAAAAAGACAAGCCGTAAGCCGTTATAGGACGAATTTATACTACCCAGCCTTTAGGTGACAAACAAGCCAACTGCCCGCCTAGACAAGTGGCAAAACGCTAACGTTAACGCTGCAAAATGTATGGATTTGACATTAGTATTCGCTAGCGAAGCGATGACTTATGTCAAATCGCATACATTTTGTAGCGTTAGCGTTAGCGTTTTGCCACTTGTCTAGGGGGGCTGGTCTGCTGCTCGTTACCTGGTAGACGGGCTCCTGGGGCTCGGGGCGCTGCTGGTTGTACTGCTGCTGCAGCTGGTACTGGTCGCGCTGCTGCTCGTAAGCCTCCTGGTAGTAGTTGTCCTGGGCCTGGGGCGCCACTGGCTCCGGACTCTTCGGCAAGTGGCTGCCTTCAAGGACCTGCGGAAAAACATCATTCAAAATATGTTCTAAAATTACTTTCTTAATGTTAGCTGTGGCAGTGACAAGCTATGTTTGATGAATTTCAGAATACATTGCGAATAAACTTGTATTGTAATGCGTCATCCAGAAATTAATATTAAAATTGTCTCCTAGTTTCCTCGCAATATCCGTAGTCACTTGGCTCTGTTCTTTTTAACTGGGCTAAATATGTCAAGGTACCTGGAAGCCCTCCTTGCCAGCTCTATACTTGAGCTTGACGAGCTGGCCGCTGGGGTTTTTGTACTGGTAGGCGCCGATGCGCGAGCCGTCCGGCGCGATCTGCTCGCCCGCCGACAGCCCGTTGTCCGACGCGTACTCGAACCGGAACGCACCCTCTGTGGACGTATGTTAGTTTGGTACTTTGGTTGGAATGAGTAATGCGTGGCTCTCGACCGTGACCTATCAGGAGGTCATTGGTTCGATTCTCGAGGCGGAACGGAACCATCAAACATTTTGTTTCCAAGTTTAGTTTGGACTATGCAGACATGATCATTCTTATTGTCTGACAAGAAAGAACCGGTCCTGCGCATTATGACTCGTCGGTTGTGACGGAAATGGGATTGTCAATCTAAACTAATGTTTTTGGAAGTGATGCAAACAAAACTTGGCGTGATGTCGTCAAGTAAGAACAGGCCTTGGATGGTTAAGTTTTAAAGTCCAGAATCTCCCTTAAATTCGTCAAATGTTGCAGCAACGAGTAGAATAATCGTCCATTAATGGTTTGCCACATGTTAGCTGACGTAGACTCACCTGAGCTCAATGACTGCTTGTGGTGCAGGATGGCGGCCTGCTGCTCCTTGCTCATGCCGTACGGCATCCGCCAGTCCGCGCGCGACGTCTCCTGCTCTGTAAAGTGTTATATATATATATATGTATGTTATTCTGGTAACGGGGCCAATGAAGAGAGACATGGCTCATATTGTTGTCCCTAACCTGTATGTCATTGTTAAAATAAGAAAATAGTACTTTGAATAAAATAATGTTTGACCTTCCCTCTGTGAAAATATTGCCCTACCTCTATTATAGTTGTCTATCTCGTGCGAGGGTCCGGGTCGCCAGGTCTGCGCCACGGAGCCCTGCGGCACCACGTCGTTGACTGCCGGGGTGAACATCGTCTTAGCGTAGGGCGCCTGAAAACACGCTAGTTTGAGTACTACTTCTTAAGAATTAATCCAACATATTATGCTTTAACTCCCAAGCGGCCACATGCGGCCGTTTTTCCACGATCGAGGGATTAAGATACATAACGAGGTCGTTAAGTTCGAAGTATAACAACACTTGTCGTTCTATAGACCAGAGCTAGCTGTTATGCCTTTAAGCACGGTGCAGTAGACCTGCCTACGGTTCTAGAACCATAGGTAGGTCTATCCCATACCTTATCAGTTTATGCCCATAGGTTAGGGCCCTTATCTTGTCGCAATCTTTGTAACATAAGGTATCCACAAAAAGCGCGATATCTTTAACAAACTAGTATAACTAGTTTTCAATCCACATTCCAGGAAAAGCTTGAGCTAAAAAGTTTCAATGGGAAAATGGCACACTTTTGTACAGCGGGTATTTAGTAAGGGAAATATAAACCTTTAAGCTTAATACAAGATCATGTTAGTATTTGTCTTTTAAGACTAATTGTTAGCTTAACGTAAGTCTTACGGCGACTTCTCTGCGTGTGGTCGGCGTGCGCGCCGCGTCGGATGGACGGAAGAGGGACTGTTGCCTCACCTGCCGCAGAAACTCAGCTCAGTGGCCATACACAGATAGCTCAGGGTTAAAAAAGGGCTAAAAGACTTTCCAAAAGATACTATACAGTATCAGACGTGTGAACTTAATTAATAAATTGAAGATGTTAAGCACAGCTATACTTACCTACCGGTTTGTCGTAAGCAGAAACTAATGAACAGACTACCAAAAACTATTAAATACTCCAATAATGTCACAAGTTGCAAGTGCAATCTGTTAGTACCAACCCGCTGAATCCACGGAAAGTAAAACCTACAAAAGTAAACATATTACCCAACCATGCAAGATGTCAACGACTAGACCTCAGTGTTCAATGAGCGTCGACCATTGCATCATCACATCACGATTAATTATCAGCTGCAACAGGTATAATTGTTTCACGGTCCGGTTGAGTGCAACTATGCGCTAGTATTGATGTGTGACACGCTCGGTGTTGCCAATCTAATTACCTATTATTTACTCTAATGACCTACTGAAATGTTATGCGCCCCTTGTACCCGTACGTTGCTCTTAATTACGAATGACGATACTTATAGTCTAGTATGCCAATGGTCGGTAAAACATCGAAGGAAAGCCTCGATCGGCTCTCGGCTGCACTAGTGGCTTCATTCTTCAGCTCTTGACATGTTTGTCGGTATAACCGACGGTGAAATAACGTCTGCATTGTTGCTCGTTGAGAGCAGTAAATGAAATTATCGGAGTCCCAGGGTCGCTTGAACCTAAGGGCCCGAGAGGCTCCAAAGTGGGTCTCAATTTTAAAGTCGAAGAACGCACTTCAAAACGGTTATTGATTGCTATTAGACGTCCCATTAACAATAATTAGCTGATTTTTTAACAATTTACTGCCCCACTCAGAGTGGAACATTAATTACTTAAATGCAATTAATTCAAAATTTTGACATAGGCCCCATACATTATCTGTCAAACTCTTCATTAAATCGAAGGTTAATCGTAATTAAATGTATCTTAGTACGGCGGTAAGTCCAAAAAATCTGCTTAATCTAGCAATTTCCTGGCTCGTCTGCCTCTAACCTATTGTAAAGATGTATATATTTTAGGTATGTAAGCAGTTTACTCACCTGTCGGAAGGTCTGCGGGGCGTAGTACTCGTCGTCCGCCACCACCGCCGCCAACAGCGCGCACCATAAACATATCAACTGAAATACAACACACACAGTTCAGAATTAGAGATTTATTTAACACTTTCTATAAGTTTGAAAGAAAGCATATTGTGTCGATCAATAGGCAATTGTCGTGACCTTGACTTTATTAGCCACTGACCATTAAGAGTGGAGATTGGAGTTTGCTAGGATCGACCTATATATGACGCTCATGTCTCAAGCGCAAAAACACCATACGATATCACACTATCATCTTTAATTTTTATCCATCATCAACGAACGACACTTTTTGCGTCAACAAACTAGTTATTTTTGGTAAATATTTCAGGATACTCACCCTCATGATTGGACTTTCACCGACAGGTCTGTACTGTCCTGCGGCGCCGTCGGCCTGTATATATAGACGCGCGCCGGCGCCGGACCGCGACCAAACCGGACCCAACTGGGCCGGGGACGCAATCACAATTCCACACATTTTGGGATCGCCTGATAGTCCGCTATTAGCCCTTGAGCACCGCAATGTGGGTGTCATAAGAGTATACAATTTAGACGTGGGACAGCCATGCTTCGGCACGAATGGGCCGGCTTGACCGGAGAAATACCACGTTCTCACTGAAAACCAGCGTGAAACAGCCCTTGCGCTGCGTTTCGCCGAGTGAGTGAGTTTACCGGAGGCCCAATCCCCTACCCTATTCCCTTCCCTACCCTCCCCTATTCCCTTCCCTTCCCTACCCTCCCCTATTCCCTCTTAAAAGGCCGGCAACGCACCTGCAGCTCTTCTGATGCTGCGAGTGTCGATGGGCGACTGCAGGGCTGTAGCTACAGTCAGATTTGAGGTAGGGCAGCATTGGTTACAGGTAGGGCAGAAGTACAAAAAATAATCATAATTTATTGATTTCTTGGGTTTTGGTATTTTTAAGGTAGGGCATTATGATTTTAAGGTAGGGCATTGCCCCCCAATGCCCCCCTCTAGCTACGGCCGTGGGCGACTGAAGTTGCTTTCCATCACGTGTCCCGTTTGCTCGTTTACCCCCTTATTTCATTAAAAAAAAAATACAATGCAGCCCCGGATTTTCAATTTTTTTAGGTGGGGCAAAAACCGAAAGAAGCCGCAGAATATTATTAGAAGGGAATAGGGATATACAAATATTCTCCGTTTACATTGCAAAAGTCTCAATAATTGATTATTGTATTAATATCGGCCATAAACAAATATTTGGCCTTGGAACTTTCAAAAAATTAGATCTCGTGTGAGGGGTCTCTTACGACGCAACCGTTGTACGAAGGACGACAGACGATATAACGTGGCCTGGTAAGAATGCGCTTTGCCAAGAAAAATTTAAATGCTGTATGCGCGTAACTTCGCCAAATAACTATTATCTACACTACTTATTATTACTATTATAAAGAGGAAAGATTTGATTTTTTGTTTGTTTGTTTGTTTGTTTGAGTCGAATAGGCTCCGAAACTACTGGACCGATTTGAAAAATTCTTTTACCATTGGAATCCTGCATTATTTCTGCTGAACATAGGCTAATTTTTATTTTGGAAAAATATAAGGTTCCGTAAGATATTTGGGATTTTCGGACGCAAGATTTAAAAAATCAACCAGAAAAGTTACTTATTTTGCGTACGCTGCCTAAACTATAAAAGATAGAGGCATAAAATGTTCTAAGTAATTATAGATCTTTTAAATATCTACAAAAAAGTCCGCGACACACTATACCTATCTATGTTGAGTGAGGCACAATAACCATTTTTTTATTAAAAAATCTAGAATTTTTTTTTGACTATATTTAAATGCGTTTATTTAAATCACGCTATTGACCCTTATCAAAATAAATTATTTTATCACTAAGTACAGTTAATGTAGATAATATTCGGTCTTTGAATGATTAAAATTGGACGTTTGGTTTTAATGTTATGGCGAAATTAAAATATTACGATTTCTGCTGCACGTTGCGAATTGGGCGTCAAGGCGCGATGCGCGGGTGTGCGTGCGGTAGGGGAGAGATTTAATTATCAGTGCCACAGACTCGCCCGGAGAGTCCACGTAAATATTACCTCGATCGTGGGAATCGCAGACACAATAGATTTTCAATAGTTATGCGACAGCCGGGTGCTGCTTTATTGATTTGATATAGACTATCGTGCTTCATTATTATAATCCTAATTTCAAAAAAGCTTTAAAAGTTATGACTACGAAAGTAATATTTTTAGAACTTTTTAAAATAAGTTTTGAATGACTATTATTTTTGATTGCTATTATAATTAATTAATTTCTTTAACTATAAATCTCCAATAGCGGCAGCCGGCTGCCAGCATAACAATTGAAGATCTATTGTGTCTGCGATACCCACGATGCCGATGCACGATGGAAGTATTAATGCATATTTTTTAATCCACACTATTTCTGCTGAATATAGGCTATATTTAATGGGAGAAAAAAGGGAACCGTATTAAGTGTTAATAATTGTGTGAAAAATCTACCAAAATATTCCTTCTTGCTTATCCATACTAATATTATAAATGCGAAAGTATCTCTGTCTGTCTGTCTGTCTGTCTGTCTGTCTGTCTGTCTTGCTTTCACGCCAAAACTACTGAACCGATTGCAATGAAATTTTGTATACAGTTATTCTAGAGTCTGAGAAAGGACATAGGCTACATTTTGATGTGGGAAAATATCTTATTTCCATGAAAATTTCGATGAAAATGAATTCGCATTGCGCGTGGCCAGCGCTCATCCCGGGGGTCCTGGGTTCGAGTCCCGCAGGCGGAACAAAAAGTTTTCAATGTTCCTGGGTCTTGGATGTGTATTAAAATAAAATTTCAAAGATCTTAAACATATTTTATGTATAATATTATAAAAAATCCAGAAATATATCGATGGAATGAACATTTTAGTTCTAATACGATTCAACAGATGGCGTTTTATTTTTTACTTTATTGTAACATAGAACTAATCATACTTATTAGTTAGTATGTTTTTGTTTATAGTTTTTAATACGTTAGAATATTATGTTTAATAATATTATCACTTGGTATAATAATAATCAATCTATCTTATCTTATGTAGAACTCCTACTGCATTTCTAATCCATACTATCCATACTCCATACTAATATTATAAATGCGAAAGTATCTCTGTCTGTCTGTCTGTCTGTCTGTCTGTCTTGCTTTCACGCCAAAACTACTGAACCGATTGCAATGAAATTTTGTATACAGTTATTCTAGAGTCTGAGAAAGGACATAGGCTACATTTTGATGTGGGAAAATATCTTATTTCCATGAAAATATCGATGAAAATGAATTCGCATTGCGCGTGGCCAGCGCTCATCCCGGGGGTCCTGGGTTCGAGTCCCGCAGGCGGAACAAAAAGTTTTCAATGTTCCTGGGTCTTGGATGTGTATTAAAATAAAATTTCAAAAATCTTAAACATATTTTATGTATAATACTAGCTGTTGCCCGCGACTTCGTCCGCGTGGACTTTAGTTTATAGCGCGCGGTGTCAACAAAATTTGTGTCAAATTTAAAAACTTTTTAATACCCTGGTAAGTGCTTCCGGTGTAGCGCGGCCCTTAATTAATCAAAATACCCAAAAACAGCTATGCAGTGTGCACATAATCTATACTAATATTATAAATGCGAAAGTATCTCTGTCTGTCTGTCTGTCTGTCAGTCTCGCTTTCACGCCAAACGCCAAAAGTATCTCTGTCTGTCTGTCTGTCTGTCAGTCTCGCTTTCACGCCAAACGCCAAAACTTCCGAACCGATTGTAATGAAATTTTGTATACAGATAGTCTAAAGCCTGAGAAAGGACATAGGCTACTTTTTTACTGGAAAAAAGGGTTGTAAGGGGGTGAAAATGCGTAAATTTGTTCAAATTAAGTTAGTTCCAACAATTCATAATAGATGGCGCCGTGCGTCTTCTACATCGCGCTGACGCTTGCTCAAAAGTCTTCCTATAGGACGTGGTATCATCTTACATTTAAGTTTCGATTTTTTTCGATTGTTTTATCTATTCTACGATATTAAATAACTCAGTACTTATCTGTGCAGTGACGTTACCTTAAATCTATCAATGATAAATAGTTTATGGGTAAAGTTGTGTAATTGGAGGGCTAAATAAGCTTTAAAATTTGGCATAAAATATAAAGTTTAATATAAAAAAATGAAATACTTATTGTGTGCATACTGCACAGCTCTATTGATTTAAGGGGTACCAGGGTTTTTTTACACCAATTTTGTTGACATCGCGCGCTATAAACTGAAGTCCACGCGGACGAAGTCGCGGGCAACAGCTAGTCTAATAATATAAAAATAAGTCGGGTTTTCCTTCCTGACGCTATAACTCCAGAACGCACGAACCGATTTTTGCATTCGTTGGAAAGGTCTCGGGCTCCGTGAGGTCTATAGAAAAAAAAATCAGAAAAAACTTCAAGCGAAAAGCAGAAAAACGGGGAAAATCATTTTATAGCAAAACAACATTTGCCGGGACAGCTAGTCTGGTAATATAATAGGAATCCTTTTACTCCTAATGAAGTGTTTATCGAAACTATAAAAAATTAGACTACATACTACGAAAATGACATTGCCTGATCGCAGGCTATTAGTCGCGCGCCGCTCGCAACGCCCAGCAGTGTCACAATTAATTTGGGTTGCTGCTGTCATAACCACCGACTTTACATAAAGTATTCATCATTAAAATTGTTAATATTGATCAATGGCGCAATGTTTACATTAAGCTAGTTCGACGTTTGCACTGGTGATACAATATGTAAACTATAACGTAAAATATAGTTTATAGTTATGAATGATGACGATGGTCTAAGACCCTACACATAATTTCGCAGAATTCGCAGTTATGTATGGGAGCCCTAAGGATTGAGTAGAATGAAACTACAAAGTAACAAGAACATAATTAATTTACTTTAATACAAATAATCAGAGACCCAGGGCGTCATATCGGGCGTGTAGCGTGTGGGCGGCAGGTCGTACGGGATCTCCAGCTTGTTCACGCCCGACAGAGGGAAGAAGTCTTCGTTTATCTGAAAACAGATAGTAGCATTGATTTGTCTGTATTCAACCTTTACGGCCACACTAGAGAAATATTATGAATTATTTAGGGTGGGTTGCACCAACTTACTTTAACTATAACTTTAACTACAATGCAAAATGTAAAATCTTTGGTTAAAGTTAAAAATGTACGCCATCAAGACGCCATATTTAACCACAACCATAAAGCTCGACAAGGCTTTAAATGCACGTGGCGAAAAAAGGAACTAACGCTGTCATCATACAAAAACGCCATTTTTGACAGTTCTCCTTTACCAGCAGCGCCCCCGCCCACGTTTTTATAAAGCCTTGTCGGATCAGCAACGTCTTCTGTCAAATTCTGTGGTCAAAGTGAAGGTTAAAGTTAAATTAGCCTTAACTATAACCATAACTTTGACCATAACTTTAACTTTAACCACGCCTCTGGTGCAACCCAACCTTAACTTATTATTATTATCAATGCAAAGGAGCAATAATATGGCCTAGCTTGTACAAGATTACAGTTAATTACCTCAAAACTATTTTAACATAACGGCTAGGCGCCACATTTTACGTGACGGCGCGAGGGGAGAAACTAGCCCAATTCTAAAATACAACGGTTTAAAAATCAAAGGCAGGGGCCTTCCAAATAATTAATCCGCGCTAGGCCGATCGTTTCGATCCATCGCAATTTATCGCCAGCAGCCGCTTTTATGTATCAAGATTATTTAATATAGTAATGTATGTTTGACATTTCTAAAAGTCATATCGTACGTCGACGACGATGATAGCTTTTCCATCATGAAAAATTGTATATTCATCAGTCTATATGCAGGTTTATTGATGCACATCCACATCTCCCGATGCAGCAGATACTCACAAGGAACTGTGGCAGCAGCAGCACTCCGGCCTCGTAGCTCATCACGCGACACGCGGCGTTGCCTTTGTTGATGCAGCCCCAAGCCGCCTACACAATACACATACAAAATAAATATAATAAGACTATTAGGTTAACTTATCTATATAATATTAATACGCGAGCGAACGAACGATTAATGTGTCAAACTTGGGTGAATAAAATTTTGCACAGTTATAGTTTATATGGTGAAGGAGTGCATCGAGCTAATATTATTTTGAAATTATGCTTTTATCATACATTTTTTAACAAATAAAACATTACACACACTAGGAAAGATGACAGATTTTTGAGTGACAAGCCTATACATACAAATTATACTCTTATTTATGATTGAAGTCTGTTTACAACACTGACCTCCATTATACAAGTACGCCGGACTTATGATACCCTTTGAAATGACAGCTTTTTTTATGCCTATTTGAAGCGGAATCAGCGCCCCCAATGCGGGGGAAGAGCACTAAATCTGACGTAAAAATGACGTTTGAATGTCGCCATATTGGCGCTGATAGCAGTAGTGGGAGTACTTAGAACTAATACTAGTTTCTACAACCAATAGCAATTAAGCGGCCATTTGTAAGTTACGTCAGATTTAGTTCTCTTCCCCCGCATTGGAGGCGCTGATTCCGCTTCAAATAAGCACAAAAAACAGTAAAAAACAATATTTTTTTACAAAATATAGTATGTAGTCCTAATGTCGTTGAAACTAAGGTCGAATTTCGACCATTGGGCGATCTCTAGTCTATTTAAATACTTTATGTAAATATTCTGTATTCTATCTTTCTTTGTCTGATACGTTAAAACACACTCAAGGAAATACGAATAGTACAAACCTTGCTAGTATTACCGGAGGTGAGCAGGTAGTAGGCGGCCGTGGTGTGGTCGGGCGACAGTCGCAGGTACGACTTGATGTGCGGCATCGCGCGGTCGCGCGCCGAGTGAGTCGCGCGCCACTGACTGAGGACAGATAAGATATTTTAAATTCGTTATCTTTACTCATTTAGAACAAAAACAAGTGATAATACTTTAGGGTGTGTACGTGTTCCCTGTAGAGATTTCACTGTGAAAGTAGCAGCGCTGAAAGACCAAAATTTTTTTTAACTTTTGTATGGGCAAGGGCCCAAGCGTCACGAGTTTCCCCATACAAAAGTGAAAAAATTATATATATATATATATATATATATATATATATATATATATATATATATATATATATATATATATATATATATATATATATATATATATATATATATATATATAATTGGAAACTCGGAATCGGCTCCAACGATTTTCATTAGTATGTAGGGGGTTTCGGGGGCGATAAATCGATCTAGCTAGGAATCATTTCTAGAAAATGTCATTTTCATCGGATACCGAGCAAAGCTCGGTCAAACAGCTAGTAAACTATAACTGTGCAAAATTTCATTCACCTACGTTTCCCCATTTTTCGTCAAACATATAGGATATTACTGTAAGACAAAAAAGGACGACAATATTTTCTCGATTTGATTAAAGAGTAAAATGAGCGAAAGAGAAAGTAGTATATGCTATTACTGTAAGACAAAAAAGGACGACAATATTTTCTCGATACACATTTTGTATGCAAAAACATTGCTACAGTTTTGACGGCATATGTCGTATCTAAGTATTTTGATATCGTTGTATGTGACTGTGTCCATTGCAACCCACGGACACGCTACGCACGAATTGACTCACATAGCTTGCTCGAATATGGTGCACACGTAGTTCAACGCTGGCCACGCTACGCATGCTATGCACGGGATACACGGAAGCGTGTACATAGTATTCAAAACTGTGCTGCGCTACAGTTTTACATAGTCGTGGCCGTGTGCATAGCGTGTGCTGCAGTGGAAACGTTGACCCACGTAGTCAAACTAATAAATCCGTGCGCCGCGTGGCCGTGCACAGCGTGCGCCGCGGTGGAATGGCGACTTAATGTTGCGGGGCATGTGTATGTACGCACAATGCGCACGCATCGCGAACATCGCGAGACGGGTAGCACTGTATTTTTAGAAAGGTTTAAAACTAGCTGTGTACGCACAATGTGAGTGTCCGTGTATGTGCGAGTAAACGCACAATACGAATGGTACGCATTTTGTGAGCGTGTGTGTACGCACATTAAGTGGACACATATTGTAAGAGCGTATACGCACAATGCGAGTAGTACGCAATTTGTGACATATTGTTCGTTTCTTTGTCGCCAGACTGCATCCTGACTTACAAGAGGTAGTCCTTAAGCCAGGGCTGTCTGTTGTTGACGTCCGCGGCGTACGGCAGGCAGCCGCCGCCCAGCAGGCCATCGTGTGACTGCTTCACGTTTTCTGAGAAAAGAATAATGTATTAAAAAAATATATATACAATTATTTTTGTTATTTAAGCATTTTTAGTCATTTAACCCCCCTTCCCCTTGTATATAGGAAGTAAGGTTTGAGATTTAGTTAGTTCAGATTGTGAAAGTGATATTTTTACCTAACGAAGGGTATATGAGCTTGAGTTCGGGGCGGCTCGTCAGCATCTGCGTCTGGTTCTTGGTCTTCGTGAAGTTCGTGAGGAAGTCGCCCGTCAGCCACAACTACAGACAAAATAGAGGGTTAAAGGGGAAGGTTTTTGTGACATTCACTTGTGACATTGTGACATTCACTTGCACTAAGTTTCACGATTGATGTTATCCACTTTGTATTTTGAGTTGCTGTGCTTTCAACAATCCTCATAAAAATATAATCTGCTAAACATATCAATTATGTTTAGCAGATCATTTTAAAGGACACTTGTATGTCGCACACGCATTAAGGCACTCACATACGCAAACATGTACGCAAATACGCACGCACATATGCATTCATTCTCTTTCTCTCCCACACTATCTCTTACACACCTTAGGCTCCTTGCCATAGCTGCCCAAGCTGCTGGCCTGGGCTATGAGCGGCCAGCGCGCGTTGTCCGCCGGCGGTACGGCGCAGTGCTGGCGCAGCAGAGCCCCCACCCGCACCATGCCCCACTCCAGGTCCGTATGGGAGCCCGGAACCGAGGATACTAGGAATACGCTGTAATGGTTTAAGCGGGTTTATTGCTTATAATGATAATGGTTTTACTACAATTGTGATAAAAATAAATCTGTACTTTAAGATCTTTATGAGTGTGGCAAAAAATAGGAAGTAATGCTGCCATCTTATTACATCTTAAGGTGAGACTGCACTAAGCGACACTACGCGGCAGCTACGCTACGTCACGGCCAAATGTACATTGTATGAAATCGTATTAGCGAAGCCGTGTAAAACGTCAGTTCTATACAACGAGAGTGTTGCGGCGTTGCAGCGTATTGTCGCTTAGTGCGGTCTCGCTTTTATGGAAAACAGAATATATGTTCTACTCAGCGTCGGCGACTCGCTCGCGTGTAGCGCGACATGGCCGCGGTACTCACTTGACGCGCGAGAAGTCGCATCTCTTGACGCGGTCGACGTAGTAGCTGAGGTGGGGGGCGCGGTAGTGGTGCAGGTAGCGGAGCAGGTCGCGCTTGAAGCGGGTCGGCGACTCGCCCGCGTCCGCCGCCGCGCCCGCCGCTAGCTCCGGGCAGCGGGGACTGAACCACAGACTGAAAATTTTCAAATATGGATTGAACCAACAAGTACTCAAAATATAAAACTTTAAAATACATCTTTAGTTTTAAATTTTTAGGTTTTTGTACGCTTATATGCAAGCTCATAAGCACGCATGTTTGACCTTGAAACGAATTCGCACTCCCACACACACACACACTTTATGCGTGTGTGCGTGGTAATTTCACATAGACAAAATTACTATATCACTATAGGATTATAATATGGAAATCACTTTTGAGCGTCATTTCTGCATTATCTCTCTCTCACACACACACATCGTCCGTCTCACTCACCCCTGCGTTCTGTTCTCCCAGTCGTCGAGATAGAGGTTGGCGGTGGATATCACCACCCGGAGCGAGCCGTCCTCGTAGCACAAGATCATCATCTTACTAGAAACAACAGAAAATGTCGTACTGGGTAATTTTAGGTGTTTTAATCTCATTTGTCGAAAGTCAACAAATGGTGAGCGACTTTAGGGCGGGTAGGGGGGCGGAGCGAGCGTGCATCAAACACGCCGCGACCACGCATCGAAAATTAAGCGAACACGTGGCGAATACGCGACGTTTTTATCGCGTAATATTTGCAGCGAATTTACAAAGCACAGAAATTGAAAAAAACACAAAAGATGCAATGAGCATAACAGATGCTCATTGCATCTTTTGTGTTTTTTCAATTTCTACATTAAGGTAAATGACTAGTAGATTGGACAGTACCAGTCTTTGGAAAGAGCACAAAAACACAATATTTATTAATGTTGCTTTAAAAGTTTCCTGTTTTTAAAGTAAAACGCCTGTTTTAAGGAAAAACAGTCAGTTTTAAAGCAACATTAATAAACATGGTGTTTTTGTGCTTTTTCCAATGACTAGTAGTCATTTACCCTATATTAAAACTGTATAATTCTTGCATCTGACCTTTTTTAAGTTTTTTTTTTTATATTTAGTCTATATGTATAATATGATTAATATGTGAATAATTTGACTTTGATTTTATGATACTATCACCTACTCACGTGTGGTGTTTGCCGAAGGGCGTGGCCATAGTGACGTGGTGCGCCTGCACGTTGGGCTTCTTCTTGTTTATGTCTCTCAGGTCGGGAGAGTCCTCGCCGTATAGTATCGTCAGATTTTTGGCACTGAAATTATGAGCAAGTATTTTATTTTTATTTTTATACAAGAAAGTAAATATTTTCATACAAGAAATGTTAAATAACATAATGAGCAAGTAATAAGGTGCTTTGCGTCGTCGGAACGGAGTAACGCGTGGTACGCTAGATACCTGCGTCGCGGCGACACACGATAACACGGTGCGCCCACCTTTTCTCCTGTGCGTTGTTCTGTCTAAGCACCGGGTCCCACGCAATGCATCAATGTGACATAATAATATAATCTTAAAATATGGTGCATAACGTCGAAGCAGCTCCGCACTGCTAGGCAATAGATTTATGCGACTAGGCCAGAGGTCCCCAAACTTATTTTGTCTACCGCCCACTTTAAGAAAAAAAAATATTTTAGTTGCCCCCATTGTTTCAATTTAAAATGCATTCTGATAAAATAAATCACTCCCCAGCCTCTACACAACGCCCCCATTTATTTTCTGGGTCCCAAACCGCCCTTCAGACCTTTAGCGCCCACAAGGAGGCGTTATCGCCCACTTTGGGAAAGACTAGACTAGACTAGGCTTTAAATAAAAATTAAGTATACTTTTTATTTTTTAACTTTTGCACTCCATCACGCGATGTAGGACAGTCCTCACTTAGACCCACCTGTATCCGGCGAAGTAGTAGTGCGCCATCAGCCACGACACATCCACCATGAAGTTGATCTGCAACGAGCACTTCAGCTCACCCAGGCTACGGTCCAGGATCTCTGCAATACAATAAATTGACGTTATTTAACTAACTTTTTCTAAGCTGTAAGTTCTGAAACTGAAATTAGACAGTACGCTTTGTATGCAAAATGCAAATGCTGACGGATTTTTGACAATGTAGTAATTGCTGGACCATACAACGAAATGCTGTTGCTAAGTACAGCCCGGCAAGTGCAGTTACGGCTATGGAAATAATTTTCCAACAATTTTTATGGTAGTCCAAGTTTTGACCTTCAAAGCTTCTATTATAGAATCTGTATAATACAGAGCAGCTGGGTAAGATTTTTCTCGATACAAAGCTTGTTATGTATGTTACCATTCACCTTGAAACGTGATAGAGTATGGCTGCCCATGTGTCTCCCTGCTGTCAGTGATGGTGGTATAGAACACGTGATAGGGGGCGCTGGCGTCGTGTTTGGCCGCCATTCCCCCCGGCGGCCGCACCACCTTGAAATACTCCTGAATACGACGAGTCGGCGGCACGATAGGCTTATAATCGGAATCTAGAAGAATGATCCTTAATAAAAGAAGTAGAACAGGGAACATTTTAAAGTAGTTTATAGCAGCCAAAATAAGCTAAGTGACGACTTGTGAGTTGTGACATTAAAATTAAATACGATAGAAGCATGTGAACAATATTATCGTATGTAAAATAGGCAAGGAGAGATAGGTCAAATGTACTATCAGAGAAGGTGAAGGTGATCATAGAACTTGGGACTTATTTATTCCCAAGGTACAGTTTGCAATAAATAATTCTGTGAGCGAAGCAACTGGTTTCTCCCTGTCGTTTATTGTATTTGGACGAGAATTGGTGTTATGTGGCACTCACAGCTCACTACACAGACACTGATTTAGGTAAGGAAGTTCTGTTCTTGCCTCGTGAACAATACGTGGAAAATCGGGGTTGTCTTAGTTCCATATTTAATAAGGTCCAAAAATCTTTGTACCATGCACATTTAAAAAATACTTCCCATTACAACTTGAGGAGGAAAGTTTTCGAGTTTGACGTCGGTGATATTGTTTATAAGCGAGCATATGTACTGAGCGACAAAGACAAGTATTTCAGTAAGAAGTTAGCGCCAAAATTTATAAAATGCCGCGTTACTAAAAAGCTGTCTCCTTTGGTTTATGTGCTGGAAAATATTTCTGGGAAAGATTTAGGTACTTGGCACATTAAAGACCTAAAAATTGTAGGCCATAATACATAATTTTCATAATATAATTTGTAAATTTGCATATTCAAAATAAGTTACTTACCTACTTTCACTCCTAAGGTTCGGATTTTGTCATTTAATATAGCATAGGTCAAAATACTTACGAGGCGAGGCGGGTAATGTAACGGAACGTTACCTACATTCGATTTGTTATTATATTTTACTTATTTTACTAAATTACATTTTTAATAATTCATAATAATATTTTATTTATAAAAGGTATATGTTTAGTTGTAAAGAACAACTACATTCGATTTGCCTTGGCCAAATTCTGTTCTGAAAAAAACAATAATTTGAAAATAAGACTGGGTTGCACCAACTAACTTTAACTTTAACCTTAACTATAACCGGAAAAATTTACAGATGTCGTATGAGAATATGGGGTGTTTGGACGCCATATTTAACTTTAATTTTACCCACGCCTCTGGTGCAACCCAGTCTTAGAATTGTATTAATTCATTTATTTTTATTTGAGAGATTGGTTTTGAGGTTTTCTGTTTTGATTTGGGGAGATGAAAAGAAAAAACGACTCGAGGCCTGTTTCCAATGCTTAAATAAATTATTTTATTTATTAATCTATACTAATATTATAAATGCGAAAGTATCTCTGTCTGTCTGTCTGTCTCGCTTTCACGCCAAAACTACCGAACCGATTATTTATTTTTTTTTTATTTTATTGAGAAAGCACAATACACAGTACAATCATAACAATACAAAGCTGTTGTTTACATTATTATCTAAGCTGGATTGCAACGTAATACTATGTGCATGCAACTAATCTAAATTTATTAATAGGTTAGCTCCTCTAATATAACTATAACATGATATTGTGTTGTTATATTATTATAAAATTGTTGTTACACTTCACAGTTGTTAGAAATAAACAAGTTATGGAGGATGTCTTTCAGACTTTTTGAAAATGAACTAAAGTTTTTATTAAAAATGTCCAATTCTGAGTAATCTCTAGCGAAATCATTGTATTGCCTGGCCATGCGTGTCAGTGGGTTAAAGTAGGAGATGTTGTTCTTATATACTTGTAGAGCAAAAACGTTAGTGCGTTTAGCCCTGCGAGCGCTATATTTAGTATTTAAGTGAATGTTTGAGAGCAGATCCGGTGATTCAATAATATAGTGAATAATTTTGTAAAAGTGTGCTAAATCAAAATAAGTGCGTCGGCTTTCAAGGGTCTGTATTTTGAATTCTGAAAGTCTGTCGTGATATTTTGATTTTGAGCGGCCCGGGCTATACCGGTAGCTAACGAGTTTGAGAAATTTTCTTTGAACACGCTCAATGTTATTTATATGTGTCTGGTAATTTGGCGACCATACAGGGCTCCCGTACTCTAAGATTGTTCTCACTAGGGCTGAATATAAATATAGAGCACTTCTTGGCTCCCTAAAATTCTTAGTTGTTCTTAGAACAAATCCCTGTATTTCATTTGCTTTGTTTATTATGTGGCTATAATGAGCTCGAAATGAAAGTTTTTCATCAAAGAAGATGCCTAGGTCTTTTATTGATTGCACGCGGTTGAGTGTTTGTCCATTGATATTATAGTTCCATATAACTTTGTAATGTTTTTGGGTGAAGGTTATTACTGAACACTTGCTAATGTTCAAATACATGCGATTAGCTTGGCACCATTTAGATATTTTATCAATATCTTGTTGGAGCGCTTGACAATCTTCTATGTTTGCTATGAGTTTAAAGATTTTCAGATCATCGGCGTATAAAAGGCACTTGCAAGTTAATTTTGAGATAAGGTCGTTGATGAAAACAACAAACAGGAGGGGTCCTAGATGTGAACCTTGAGGAACTCCCGATCCAACTGCAGTAGGTGAGGAGACATAGCCCTTTATTGCGACTAACTGAGTTCTGTTCTTAAGGTACGAGCATATCCACCTGTATAGGTTTCCGTGTATACCGTATGATGCTAGTTTTTTACAAAGCAGGCAATGATTTACTTTGTCAAAGGCCTTTGAAAAATCAGTGTATATTGAGTCCACTTGACCACTGACAGAAAAGGCCTGACAAAGATAATTTTTATATTCTAGTAGATTTGACACCGTTGATTTACCTTTAACAAAACCATGTTGTTTGTCAGAAAGAATTGGTTTGAAGTGATTATATAAATGGCTATATACTAAAGATTCAAAAATTTTACCAAGACATGATAATATGCTAATGGGACGGTAATTTGTACAGTTAGATTTATCTCCAGACTTATATATCGGGATTATGTGCGCAGTTTTCCAACGATCAGGGAAGATACCGCTGACTAACGACTTGTTGTAAATGATGTGCAATGGAGTAGATAGTTCTTTGGCAATACGTTTTAAGAAGAAAGGAGGTAGCAAGTCCGGCCCTGCTCCCTTATTAGCATCCAATTGCCTTAATTGTAATAATATAGCTTCCCGCTCAATAGCTATTTGCGATAGAGTTCTAGTAAGGAGATTGCTAATTGGACTTGAGTGGTTAGTTCTATCGTCACAATCACCGTCACCATCACAACCAGTATCAAAAACTGAGCTAAAATATCTCGAGAAAAGATTGCAGATCTCCTGACCTCTAGACGATGTCAGCCCTTCATAGCTCATGGTGTTGGGTACAGTGATTTGACCTTTTCTGCCGTTAACAAATCTCCAGAAGGATTTGATATCCTTCTTAAGCGAGTTCTCTGTATCTGAAATAAACTTGTCATAGCATGTTTTGGTGAGAATTTTACATCTATGTCGTAGCATTGAAAAAACATCATAATCACGGGGATTTCTATATTTTTTATACAGTTTATGAAATTTATTTTTCTCTTGGTTACATTTGATTAGGGCTTTATTATACCAAATAGGATATGATGATGATTTATACGATGAAATAGGAGTGTGTCTTTTAATTATGTTAAATAGTGTATCGTAAAAAGTCTCGGTGCACTCATTAATGTCTCTAGAGTTTAAAATGTATGGCCAGTCTACAGAGTGTAGTTCACGCTTAATATTCTCGATATCACATTTGTTAAAATTAAGCATCTTCGAGTTAGAACGCTGAAGGTTTTTGGAGATGCTGGGTGAGGGTAAAGTTATTAATAATGCAGGATGATGTTTGTCCAATAGGCTAATCGCGTAGGCTTCTTCTACTTGTAGGTTTATGTTAGATAAAACCAAGTCTAAGAGACGGTTGTTAGTGTTTGCGACATGATTGTGTTGGGTGAGATTACACAAGGACAAGAACTCATTTAAAAGATAGAGTTTTCTACTTTGTGCTGGTGGTGTTGCTGTATTTAATGTGCTAGAGCAGCTAGAGTTAAAATCAGGAGTATTAAAATCACCCACAACTAAGAATTTATCAGCAGGGAAACGATTTAAGATCAAGTTTTGACAGTGACTGTAAAAAAACTCCAAAGAAGAATAACTTGAGTCTGGTGGTAGGTAACATACACATAAATTAAGTCGCGAATCGGTGTGCGAAGGCAAAAGAGTAACCCAGACATCCTCCATTCCACTGTCCCAAGATGCCTGACGGATGACGTGGTATTTTTTGTGAATAGCTAATAAGACGCCTCCACCTTCAGTTTTATTTGATAGAGTCTCTTCACGATCTTTTCTAAAAATATTATAACGAGAGTCTACTATTTCACCATCAAATACACTTTTATTGAGGTTCGTCTCCGTCAAGCAAATAATGTCGTAATTACAATTAAGAACATTTAATCGAAATTCTGAGAGCTTACTACGAATTCGGTTAACATTTTGATAGTATAAAGTAACCATTATAGAGATAAGTAAAATTTGTAATGTATAAAAATTATATAAACTTTATGTTAACAGAACTAAGACCCTTATACTAGTTTTTTTAGTGTTTCTGCATTTTTTACTAAGATTGCCGGACTAGTTTCATTTTTCCTAATGTAAATGTTGCCAAAACGAATCCATACGAACTTGTAGCCCTTGTCTTTACAAAATTTACGCGTCAGACTGTGGATTTCTTTAATTTCAGGTGACAAGTGCTCAGCTAAGAATATTCTATGACTAGTGCCCGGTAAACCAATGTGCTTAGAAGATAATTTATCGCTTGGGTGGGACTTATTGAAACGGGTAGCGGCTGATAGTAGGGCGTCGCGGAGGCGTTGCGTTGAGAGGGTGATTAGAATGTTTCGTGGTCTCTTCGTGCTGGGGTCCATCTTCGCCACACGACGACACGCCTTAAGGTCACTATCTGATACCACGACGTCTAAGCACTGGCAGAGGTTCTTGAACAGTTCAGTCAAATTTTCTGTTTTGTTTTCAGGAACCTCGTGTAACTCAAGGTTCAGGTCGCGCGATATTTTTCCCATAGTGGACAGCCGGCTTTGGAGTTTTGATATTTGCATTTGAGAGTTGGAAAGTTCAGATTCTAGTTCCTTTATGCGGTTATTCTTTTCAGCGATGTCCTTTTTAATGTCGGTTTGTTCCAAGGTTATGAAATCCGTTGTTACTGTAAAATCCGCTTTCAATGCTTGAATAGTCAGCCCAACTTCCGTAGCAACCATGTCCTTTATGTCCCTTAGAAGAACGGATCTTAGGTTTGACATAAAGGGTGAATCTAAAGACAGTTTTTGATCCAAGAGTTTGCTTATATTGTCCAAAGTTACTGGCTCGCAACTTTTTTCAGCGCCTGTTGGAATGTTCATAGCAACATTCGAGTCGACGGTTGCCTGGCTCGATGACGAATTTAGAGTTGTTGCGGTAATGTCGTATTTCTTACTACGGCGCACGGGAGTGTTGTCGTCATTATTTCTGCGCCTCGTTACGTTTTCGCATAACGGACATCTCAAGGAAGCTAGCTGGGTAGCATTTAATTGTTTATTTGCTTCCACAGAAACGTCTAGACATTCGTAACAATATTTGAATTGACAACCGTTGCATTTTAAAGAGTTATTCTTGCTTATGGTATTTTCACAGCCTTGGCAGTTCATACTCGTAGATTTTAAGAACCAGGGAATACGAAGGCGATTGTTAAATTAGTCGCGGCGGCACACGTCCTTGTGGACGAGTGGTATGGGCAGCGGTCACAACTCGCACGCCCCGAGGCACCGGGTTCAAATCCTGCCGGTCACTCACCGCTATTCAAAATTTGCACCGCTAGCGCTGCACTGCAGAAAGCCGCAAGTCGGGAACAAGCCACGTCACGCCGCGCCACTCAAGCTGAAGGGGCGAAGGCTCCAAAGCGGCAGGGCTCCTGGTGTCTTCAACGCTCACAAAGCAGAAGGGATTGCGAAATTAAACACAATATTCACTACGACGAGGAACACGTCCGTTCACTGTGAGAGCCGAAACCGAAAAAAAGTAAACCGATTGTAATGAAATTTTGTATACAGATAGTCTAAAGCCTGAGAAAGGACATAGGCTACTTTTTTACTGGAAAAAAGGGTTGTAAGGGGGTGAAAATACGAAAATTTGTTCAAATTAAGTTAGTTCCAAAAATTCATACTAGATGGCGCCGTGCGCCTTTTACATCGCGCTAACGCTTGACTAACATCTTTCTATAAGAGGTGGTATCATCATCCTTTCGAGTCTCGATTTTTTTTCGATTGTTATTTCTTTTTTACGTTATTTAATAAGTCAGTACTTAATATTATATACATTATACATTGACGAAACCTTAAACCTATCAATGATAAATAGTTTATGGGTAAAGTTAAGGGGGCTAAATAAGCTTTAAAATTTGGCATAATATATAAAGTTTAATTTAAAAAAAATGAAATATTATGTGCACACTGCACAGCTGTTTTGATTTAAGGGGTACCAGGGTTTTTTTTTATAAAAGCTTTTGACACAAATTTTGTTGACATCGCGCGCTATAAACTGAAGTCCACGCGGACGAAGTCGCGGGCAACAGCTAGTGTACGCATATTTTGCAACATTAACTTTCTAATAGTTCATATTAATCTAGTTGAGATAATTTAATTGGAGAAATCCTCGTCTTAGGGTAAGTTTTGTTAGCACACATTTAGTTAGTAGATACTATTTTATAACAAAACTCTTGTATATACATTTCCAAATAGTATTTAACTTGTATTAATTAAGATTTAGTTTTAATAACTTGTTTTGAATTGGAAAAATATAACATTATTCTAATAGATGGAATTAGATTACTTATAGGAATTCATGTAATTAAGTTTTTTTTATGTAAGTAACTTATTATTTCCTGACGGTCTACCACGGCAATACCGCTACCGCTGTAGGTAGAGGGCGCTCTTCTCGGGCACCGTGTATAGGCCGCCAGACGCTTGCGGGCAAAGTGTACTGAGACGGAGTTAATATGGATTCCAGGGATCACTGCTCCGCATTTGTTTGACTGCGTCGGCCGTCGCACGCTCCTTCCTGGTCAACTTCAATTCAACGCTGCGGCTGTGAGGAAGCAGTACCTCCAGCGCCCCAGCTTCACACGAATATTCCAGGCGAGTAGCCCTACGGTCCACAAGTGACAGTCGAGTAGGCACTTTACCACGACCTTATAAATTTTGTGTCTCACCTACCGGACATGTTTAATTTGTTTTTTTTTTAATATACTTAATTGTTATCTGGACACCGAATTTTATTAACCCTGTAACGGTAGGTGTTACAAAGTTGATTTTTAGGCAGATGGGGGACCTACGTAGTTCGGTCGCGTTACGTCAAACCCAGCTGACAGAGCACAAATTTATTTTAAAGACCGGCAACGCACCTGCAGGTCTTCTGATATTGCGAGTGTCCATGGGCGACGGTAGTTACTTACCAACAGGTGACCTGTTTGCTGGTTTGCCCCTTATTTAATTAAAAAAAAATACCATCTTATGAACCCTTAAACATCTATAGGTATAATCTAAAAACTTGTTAAACTATAATATTGGAGTTACCTCTAGAAGTAGCTAACTGTGTAGTTGATACTGTGGCAGGTAGTGCAGCAGATGCATTGGTTGATGCTGTGGCTGATACTGTACTAGATGCTGTGGCTGATACTGTACTAGATGCTGTGGCAGCTTTTGTGGCTGATGCTGAGGATATTGCAATAGAAGCAGTACTCTGTTTTTCCTGCTCCTCCCTCTTCATCTTCTCCCACCTTTCTTTCCTTCTCGCAATTTCTAAATCCACCCCTTTACTGCTATCCTGTTTTTCCTCTTTTTTAACATTACTACTACTTTGTGATGTGGATGGTTCATTTTTTATTTTATTGTTTTGTTTTGTTTCATTAGTCTTTGATTCTTTGTTAACACTGAAAAATAAATAAAGTGCTGAGGTATTCAATATGAACTTGCCTAGACACACGCCTGGATGTCTAGATTAATATAATATGGCATAATATGATTTATTAATGCTATAGAAACTTACTCTTCTAAATCTTCTTTCTTTTTAGGTTCATACAACTGCTTCTCTACAATAATATTGAGTTGATCAACAATCAAACTCCTCTGGAGGGACAACCTGTCCGGTATCACATAGCTTCCCGATCCTGAATGATTATCCAATATCTCTTCTACTGTGACAAAATGATCAGACAAAAGACATAATTATATTATAAGCAAAAGCTTTCCAACATGTTTATAATTTACAAAATAGCAAGAAATGATCAACAGGTGTGAGGTATTTTCTTCTAAATATGTTCTTTATAAAGGAATGTTTTTGTTGATGTGTAATGAAGGTGTGGTTTCTACTGGTTGTATAATTTGTAGTATGTGAATGACAGTTTCAGGGGTTAACATGTGGTTTCAGGGATGATCCAACAATTAAAATTTTCTCTGTTAAAAAAATTTAACAATGTTATTTTAAGGAATATTATACTTATAATAAAATAACCCACTTTGAATTTATACATTCGATGATGGATTGTGTTTTTAATAAAATAATATAAAAGACTAAAATATTTAATGTTTTAATTAAAACTGTTAATTTTTTCTGCACAGTAAACTACAGTAAAACATAATATTAAAGTGTTACTATCACTTACAGTGTGGGTGACTGTATTCCCTCAAATGCGCTGGGTTGAGTCTGTAGCATGATTCACCATAGTTACACTCTTTCTTCACTCTCTTAGCATTAGCATGATCTAGGTATAGAAGAAAAATTATGCATATAGTGCAAGAAACAAATGATGAAAATTTGAAATTCTTAAGGCCATCTGACAATGCAATATTAAAGTTACTGATAAAAGTTACATGATGAATGAAGACTTGAGGATATCTTACTTATTTATATCTTACTAACTTATAGTACTTCTCTATAAATGTATACTTTTATAGATTTAAAACACTCTTGATGTATAACAAGTGATACATACCATTCATTTTATTCATTCGTTTACTGGAACTCATAATACATAAGGTGGGAACTACTTACGTTAACTCAAGAAAGTATAACACGGTAAAACTTACAAGTGCCCTAGCCTTTCGTATGTTGAAATGACATTAGCCACTTTGCTGTGTCTGTGGTACCGGGAGCCGGTATGGTCAACAGACAGCCCTAGACTTTCACTGTTACTGGATTTTTTCCGTATCTAGTACGAATCAAGTCAATTCAAGTTATAAATCTTATTGTAAATTGAATAATCTTTATTCACTTTCAACCATTTCTATATAAATACTCAATTATAGCTAACATAGAACTTTCAACATAAAGTACTGTGATATTAGATAAGTTTCGGTTATAATTTTAATTACAACAACATTTGGAAGTAATCAATATATTTTATTTACAACTTATCACATTAGGTTTAAAATACAACTCAAAATTCAAGTGCCACCATACATATTTTTTACACAAAACATGATCATAAATCACATGATCATAAAACAAAGAACTGCCACAGCAATATGGCGCAGTTTTGAATGACTCGTGTTTAAATTTTTTTCACTAAAGCTGCGCGAGTTTTGGCGTCACTAGTCGGCCTGTTTCTTCTTTATGCATTTGTAATGTGTTAGAAAGGATAGGGTGATATACAATTTAAACAATGACGTTATTTAGAGCGCGAAAAACATAAAACTGTTACCCATACCGGGTCCCGGTATGTCAACGTAACGGGCGAATATGTGTTTATACCGGGAGCCGGTATTTCAACATACTAGAAGGTATTTTTTATACTTTTTAAACAAAATCTAAAAAATAAACAGCTTGAGACTGTCGATTGACATTTGAATTTTGGAAAATTTGACAGTTAGCGACAGGGAACGTTTTTTTACTAATCCCAGTGTGTATATTTGCGATCTGACGTCTCGGTAGCCAATCAAATCTTTCAAACCATTCCCGTCATTATACTGGTACCATAAAGAAACACAGTGATTAAATTGACCCCCGCGTTCCACTTGACGATAAAAACGATCAAATGCCTAAAATAGGAGGCATTTTGATCGTTTTTAACATCAAGTGGAACGCGGATAATATGAGTATGTTTTGAGTTTTGTAGGGTTTTGACATCGACTTCAGCTTGAGCTCACAAATGACAAAAATCAAAATACAAATCACAGTTGCCTTTGAAGTGCATGAATTTTGATGTTTTGGTAAGCAAATGGCCCATGTTTTGTTTGAAGCAAGTTTGAAGTTTCAAAAAAATCTCCGTGACTAATTTGTATTCTGATTTCTGTGATTACAAAAATCACCAAGTTTCATGGTGAAAAACTAAAGAACCTATTTTTGAATAATAATAATTATAAATAAACACCTACCTACGTCCTACATCGTCGTGGTTTTAAAATTAATAATAATTACATCTTAAGTGCAAAAATTAATAACATACTATGTATTTGATAAAAGTAAGGCTTATTTATAGAATAGATTTTTTTTTAAATCCCAAATTTATTAAGACTATTTTGTTTTCAGAGATGGACGGCTACCTGGTGACGTGTCCCTTTGATCCTCTGCACAAAGTAAAGAGTACTCGAATACAAACACATATTATAAAATGTGAAAAAAACCATCCAGGCTACGAAATTTGTCCTTATAACGCGACACATAGGATTTTGCCTCCGGCTTACAAAGATCATCTCAAAAACTGCCCATCGCGCGGGGCTTTCTTCCCAGAGAAACTTCCACCAAAGGTTGTAGCCCGCTTAGCAAAGCCTAGTTCGTGTGCTCCTAGCGTACCACAGCTATACACGTCTAAGAAAGTGCCAGTATATTATAATGGTGCTAGTCGTGACAGTGCTAGTCACAATGGTTCTAGTCATAATGGTGTCAATCATGATGGTGCTAGTCATAATAGTGCTAGTCGTGACAGGCCTAGTTATGATGGAGCCTACCATTTTAAAGCTAGTAATGATGGTTCTAGTTGTAATGGTGGCAGTTGTAAAGGAGTGTATCATTACAGTAATAGTTACAATAGTGCCAGTTACAATGGTGTTGATGATGATGAGTGGGATGATTAGTAGGATAAGGACCAAAAAAAACCAGAACAAACATTTGCTTATGTTTTGATAAGTCAATTAGAAAATTAAGTATAAGCTGCATTGAACTATTATTACTACGTATAGAAAAGACAACATGAACAAAATCTATGCCCCAACTACTAGTGAAAGAATATATCACCATGATAGGGGTGACACAACAAGTTCGCTATCTCGTTTCTATATGTGGTAATAATAGTTCAATGAGTATAAGTATTATATTAGTACTTAATAAGCAAATTGGTGCTCCATGCAAAGTGTGATTAATTTCAGGTTACAAAGTAATTTGAAGAACCTACCTCTAAAACAAACCATACTAAAGTATGTTAACAAGCATTAAATGCATGTTCAATTCCCGTGGTGCTTTCCCTTTAGTTCTTTGACTTTCAGTCATTGCGACTTTGTGCTGTCTCCCGCTTTTTATGGGAAGGGAAAACTGTATACTTCCTACTCCTCCTATCTTCTTCTGATTAATTTCGTTGCGGGTCCCAAGACAGCTTTATAATGTCCCTCGGGCTCCCTGAGAAGTGAGATCATATCAAAGGGTTTTCGTGGTTGGATACCGCTGTTGATCCTGGCGACACAGGAGATACAGAGATGGGAATGTGTGGTGGGTCAAAGCCCGTTCTTTATTTTTTTTTAAGCATTAAATGCAGGATAATATTGTTCAGTGGGCATCCATTGTCTTATTGCCATAACACAAGTTTAAGTTATCATGGGAATGAGGAATGTGATGTACCCTGCCTGTTTTGTGCTTCTGTATATTTTTATGTGTGTTGTTCGACATTATTAATTGTTGAATTTTGTAAGTTCCAAAGTTTTGTTACTTCCTGAACTGGTGGTAATTGTTCACAGTACAACTTTTGTAGGACAATAATTACTACTTGTTTATTGTTAGACAATTCTGAAAACATTTGTTTCAAATTTATTCAGAAATAAAACTATTTTTTTATTTAAATTTATTTTTTTAAAGATTGATTTTAGTGGTGACTGGTGTGCCTATCTATTTAAGTATTATGGACATGCACAATTACCGTTATTATTGTGTTTTTATTATTCATAGGTCTAGAATATGTATGTCTAGAAACTTTTGAGCAACAAATTTGATTCTCGTGATATTATTGTTTATCAGGGACTACTGGACTAGCCAAATGAAACTAAATTTTTTATATTATCTATTAAGTTTAAGTTAATACAATTCTTTTCTTTTAATTAAAGAGGAAAGTGATTTCTTAACTTGGACCTTATTCGAAAGTTTAAAAATAATTGGCAGATCCAATGGTTTACAGATCAGTGGCTCAGTATCATTTTATAAGCCAAGATATAGATAAAGTTACATAATATTTCTATGTATAATCTGTCAAGAAAGTGAGGAAATTAAAGTGGCAACATCATAGTGTCATCCCTTTCAAATCAATTAAGAAAAAAAGGATGACACTATGGTGTTGCCACTTTTAATTTCTTCATTTTCTTGACAGAGAACTGTTGTAAAACAAGTTCTAAATTCTTGCCAATAATAAATGAAAGTAATACTTTTTATACTTGACAATTTTTTTCTATCATTTACAAAAATAAGTAGTACTAGTTACTAGTAGTAACAGTACTAGGAATAAATTATAATTAAGGAATGTGAATAAATACTGGATAAGAGGGCGTTAAGCAGATATTTTATAAGGCGAGATTAGTAGCACAGGCAAAGTATAATTTTAATTATGTTGCCGGTATAGGTATCTGTCGCTATTCGTAAAGCGCGCTTGTGAAAATCCATGTGACGCAAACCTCATAAAATATACTATTTACAAATGGCCTGTAAATAATAATATTTAGACCAATACAATTTTTAAAATCTAAATCTAAAGTAGTAAATACTAAATAGAATTAATGAAACAACAAGAAAATAATAAATAAATATTTATTCAGTTTGACTGGGCGTGGTAGCGCGTAAGGACCTCTCCAAGTTCCTGAGCGCGGGCGTCATGCTACCGCCGAGATCCTCCACCACGCTTGACAAGTACACTGAAATAGGCACACACACCATAAGTATACAAACAACATTTAAATTTTAGTAAATGTATAGAAGAAAAAAGTATTCATAATTTTCGGCAACGCACCTGCAGCTCTTCTGATGTTGCGAGTGTCCATGGGCGACGGTAGTTGCTTACCATCAAGTGACCCGTTTGCTAGTTTGCCCCCTTATTTAATTAAAAAAAAAATTCAGCTAGTTTGTATGACTACACAGTATAAAAATTCCTCCCACACAGGATTCGGTGACGGTGGTTGGTTTCATTGAAAGCAGGCCAGTTACGCAGGAGTATTTTTATAGTGTCCAAGTGTGTGCGCAGTACACAAGAGCACTCTCTCTTTACTCACATAACCCAGTGGGATGGACGACCGACACGACTGCCGAGAGATCTGCCCCCATAGACAAGTGGAAAAGCTAACGCTACGCTAGCGCTACAAAATGTATAGATTTGACATTACTATTCGCTAGCGAAGCGATTACTTAACTCAAATCGCATACATTTTGTAGCGTTAGCGCTTTGCCACTTGTCTACAGGCCCAGGTGCACGACCGACTTTTTACATGCCCATCCGTGATCCGACGCATGGATCACCTTACTAGTCAGACAATCAGGTTATTGTCCTAACCAAACTTGGAAATAACTTGCTTCCAACGCGGAAATCGGCCCCATGACCTCCGAGTCAAGAGCTATGTGCTCTTAACCACTGGACCACAGAGGTGTTACATAGTATTTATACATCACACACATATATACAACAACACATACCAATGTCGGTGAGGCAGCGCTTGGTGCCGAGCGCGTCCATGTTGCGGATGTTCAGTATCTTCTGCGCGTACACCTCGCATGTGTGCGTGCAAACCTGCAATAAAACGCATAAATCTGTTATAGTCAGTGAGCAAAATAAACTGTATCCTTTTTGGATTAATTAATAGCTGGGATCTGGGTGCTTTTATTGGATTCTATTATTTACCTCGGATAGAAACTGCAACGGCGCTTGTTTGTCCGACAAATGCATCTCAAGATGCTGCGGCAGAGTCATGAGGTATTGACCAATCTGAAACATTACACAGTGACAATCTAATTTGTTACTTATTTAACAAGCAGAACTAAAGTCCTACGCTAATAACGTACTAAAAATATGGACACGTTTACGCAATCACACACCTACACGCTAGCGAATACGTATACGCACACGTACACATATACGCAAACCCGTACGTATACGCCTACTAACCTCAGTAATATACTCCTGTGGCGATAGCGCGAAGTCCGGCAGATCGGTGGACAGCGAGTCGTTGTTGTGCCACACCGACAGCGAGGGGATCTTCTCTGTAAAACGTAATTAATAATTATTATCACTTACCGCTAATACTCAGTTTTCGTCTCAATGTAAAGATAACTATGCTACAAAAACTTACAGCTCACATTTTTAGGAATAGGAAAAAGTAAATGTAACTTCTCTAGATTTACGGAACTTTATCAGACCAATAGACCTCATATAGGTTTTGACGAATAATTTGCTCAATTCTATCATAATCTAATTCTGCTTGGCCAATATCATACCTAACTGCACATCAACAGGGTTCCGCAGTATAGTCCTGGCTAGGCTCTTTAGGGTGTCTCGGGATTTACGCAGCGCGGCGCAGGCGGGCGGCGGCGGGCGGTTAGCGAGCGCCAAGCGTCCCTCCGCCTCCAGCAGCAGGGTCACCAGGTCCTCCAGCGGGTGGGGGTCTTGAGGACCTGGATACAGTTGAAACTGTGAATCGCGTGCGTATTCATTACTAGATGAGGCCGGCCACTCTGTTGCGATTGCACCGGTTCCCCAGCTACTTAATGGAGTAACTTCAAAGCGTCTTGGTTATACCTCAGTCACTATACCTTCATCCTGCTCTGCAGCATGTCTCTTGGCCAGCAGGTCGAGCAGCGCGTCGGCGGCGCCGCCCAACAGCAGCGCGGCGGGGAAGGTGCCGCTCAGCACGCCGCCCCCGCCTCCCGCGGACGCCTCCGCCAGGAACGTGGCCTCGATGCGCCGCGTGTGCTGGTTTATCACGTCCACAGCGCTTGACACGAAGGCCTGGGAATCATTAAACAATAGGCTACTTGACCTATATTCGATTTCATTGAACAAATACATATTTCTAGTAGAACTTGGCCTAGAAAACCGTATTTCACCCTTATCATCAAATAAAAGCTTATGATTGATAAATAAAGTCGATTTGAAAATATAATTTTATGAAAATAGGATTTGTACTGACGAAAACGCTTTTGCGGTACTTCCGAATTGGATGTGACGTCATCTCATTCCTAATTTAATATCTTTTATTTATCGCACTCGTTATATGTAAGTTTATTTGTACATAAATAATAAAAATAAGCCTAAAAAGATTTGTAAAATATATTTTCTTGAATAATTCAAATAAAACATCAGTTTTATAAATTATCTCCATTTATTGTAGACGGGAAATGAAATGGTCAAAACTTTTCTCCTAAAGTTTTCAACATTACAAATGATTTCTAATTTCTTAATTAATTCTTTTATAATTTTTGGGCACTTTTAGACGCGTACATTTAGCATATAAAAAAAATTCAATAAAGAGAGCTTAAAATACAAAACGTATGACGTCACACTATGGCGGACAGTGTTTTCGGCGCCATTTATAAGGCATATTTTTCAATTAACATTTTTATGGGTTTCTACTGTGTAAAATATTAGTTTTTTTGTAATTTATTTATTTATTTTTATTTATTTTATTAAGGCAAAAACAGTTTTTTTACAAAAATTATTACAAATATGATTACAAATAAACCTAAATTACCATTAATTGCTAAACTATGAAAGATTTAAAGGATGCGTTTGTTAAGTAACAGTCGCGATCACAAAACTAGACTAAGGGGTTACTATAATGCACAACAATAATGTGGACTTAAGTTACTACTAATACAAAATATAATGATATTAAAATTCAGATAATTCGCGTACTTGTTTCTTGTAATCGCGCAACTTTGAGGAGAAGATGTCTACTTTGCATAGATTTTTATTATAATGTATACAAGAACGCCTGAGAAAGATATTTTTTGCATAATTTCTATGACAAAAAGGAATGTGAAAAGTGTCTTTAGAACGTGAGGAAAAAGATCGAGGAACTTTAAAGTGTACCAAACTTAATAAGTCTGGGGAGCTGGTATAATTGTTGACAATTTTATAAAGGAAAATAGCATCTAGGTAGTCACGTCTGGAGCACAAAGAATGCATGTGATGTAGTTTCATGCTTTCCTTGTAATCTGTGTGTGTGTGTCCGGAGTGGTAATTAAGGTATTTTTGTACTTTTACAAACTTTACAAACTTTTTTTGTACTTTTTCTAATCTCTGAACGTGGACGTCATAACTGGGACTCCAGACCACGCTACCAAATTCGAGAACACTACGCACATAGGACATGTAAAGTGTTTTCAAAGTGTTACCCCTACGGAAAGGCCTGCATAGACGGATTATAAGACCCAATGCTTTAAATGCCTTCGTCACTATCCTATCAATATGTAAATTGAAATGTAATTTAGCATCTAAATAAATGCCGAGATCACGCACCTCAGAAACACGATCGATAGGTCTACCTAACATCCTGTACTCGAAAGATACCGGGTAATGCTTCCTTGTAAAAGTTATATAACAACACTTATCGGTATTTAGATGAAGTTGATTATTTTTGCAGTACAATTCAAATGACCTTAAATCTTCTTGTAATAGTTCACAGTCATCCTTGGAATCTATAATTTTGAAAATTTTAGTGTCATCTGCATAGAGCAAGTGACGAGAATTTTGGAAGCAAATCCCGATATCGTACAAGTACAAATTGATGAGGAACGGACCGAGATGCGAACCCTGAAGGATTCCAGACGTGACCATAATGAAGCCGGAAATACAGGCTCTCAATGCCACTGCCTGGCTGCGATTACTGATATAGGAGCAGATCCATCTCCACAGATCACCGTGTATACCGATTCTAGCGAGCTTCTTTAAAAGTGTGGAATGGTTAATTCTATCGAACGCTTTCGAGAAATCCGTATACACGGCATCTACTTGGTGGCCGGCATTAAAAGCGTTGAGCAGGTAGTCAGTGTATTGCACAAGATTCGTACTTACTCCGCGTCCATGGAAAAACCCGTGTTGTTCGGTAGGTACAACATGACGCATTTGTGTTGTAAGTGATTCGGTTACAATTTTCTCTAAGACTTTACCTAGAATATTTAACTTAGAAATGGGTCTATATTGAGAGATATCATGTTTGTCCCTTTTGGAATTGGTGTGATAATCGCCTTTTTCCATATATTTGGAAAGCAGCCTTCGGCAATAGATTTTTGATAAATTATGGTTAAAGGGACTGAAAGTTCCTTACTTAATTTCTTTATTAAAATCGGGTGAATCTTATCGTAACCGGGCCCTTTGTTGGCATCTAATTGTTGAAATTGCTTAAGTACCATTTTTTGTGTAATTTCTACAGATGTTATGTTTACCGGGGGGGACATAGAATCTAAGTCTGCCTTGATACTGCTATCATTTAAGTTATTTTCGGGAACAAAAACAGATTTAAAATAATCGTTGAACATATTAGTAATAGTAACGATATCATTTGAAGTAGCGCCATTAAATGTCATTTGAGCAGGAATATTGTTACAGCCAGATTTAGATTTAATAAAAGACCAAAAATGTTTAGGCGACGTAGAGATTTTGTCTTCACTGTAATTAATAAATTTATTATAACACTCACGCACGCGTAATAATGAATGATTATTAAACGATTAGCATGAAGAAAAAAATTAGGTCAAGTAGCCTATTGAGCCCAGTAAGACATCTTAATACGAAAACGTATTGTTGAAAATTGAAATGGTTTGTATGTCCGCGCTGGGCGCCTATATGGGCACGAGACAACAATCCCTTTTTACGGCAGAAGGCTACGGCTTCTCTTTGAAGGCGAACTAGCTTTTTAGCTAGATGAACTGACGTAGATTTTAGCTGTTCGTGACGTTTGTCCTTCTGTTAGTACACTGTACCTCCTGACTATTACTCCCCCTGCGGCACACGCGGTACTCACGTGTATGGCGGGCGCATAGTGCGGGTACAGCGCGGCGCCGGCGATCTTACGGCCGCAGCTGTGGGCGGAGCTGAGCCGGCTCTCCCCCTGCGGCACACGCGGTACTCACGTGTAGGGCGGGCGCGTGGTGCGGGTACAGCGCGGCGCCGGCGATCTTGCGGCCGCAGCTGTGGGCGGAGCTGAGCCGGCCCTCCCCCTGCGGCACACGCGGTACTCACGTGTAGGGCGGGCGCGTGGTGCGGGTACAGCGCGGCGCCGGCGATCTTACGGCCGCAGCTGTGGGCGGAGCTGAGCCGGCTCTCCCCCTGCGGCACACGCGGTACTCACGTGTAGGGCGGGCGCGTGGTGCGGGTACAGCGCGGCGCCGGCGATCTTGCGGCCGCAGCTGTGTGCGGAGCTGAGCCAGCCCTCCCCCTGCGGCACACGCGGTACTCACGTGTAGGGCGGGCGCGTGGTGCGGGTACAGCGCGGCGCCGGCGATCTTACGGCCGCAGCTGTGGGCGGAGCTGAGCCGGCCCTCCCCCTGCGGCACACGCGGTACTCACGTCTAGGGCGGGCGCGTGGTGCGGGTACAGCGCGGCGCCGGCGATCTTGCGGCCGCAGCTGTGGGCGGAGCTGAGCCGGCCCTCCCCCTGCGGCACACGCGGTACTCACGTGTAGGGCGGGCGCGTGGTGCGGGTACAGCGCGGCGCCGGCGATCTTACGGCCGCAGCTGTGGGCGGAGCTGAGCCGGCCCTCCCCCTGCGGCACACGCGGTACTCACGTGTAGGGCGGGCGCGTGGTGCGGGTACAGCGCGGCGCCGGCGATCTTACGGCCGCAGCTGTGGGCGGAGCTGAGCCGGCCCTCCCCCTGCGGCACACGCGGTACTCACGTGTAGGGCGGGCGCGTGGTGCGGGTACAGCGCGGCGCCGGCGATCTTGCGGCCGCAGCTGTGTGCGGAGCTGAGCCAGCCCTCCCCCTGCGGCACACGCGGTACTCACGTGTAGGGCGGGCGCGTGGTGCGGGTACAGCGCGGCGCCGGCGATCTTACGGCCGCAGCTGTGGGCGGAGCTGAGCCGGCCCTCCCCCTGCGGCACACGCGGTACTCACGTCTAGGGCGGGCGCGTGGTGCGGGTACAGCGCGGCGCCGGCGATCTTGCGGCCGCAGCTGTGGGCGGAGCTGAGCCGGCCCTCCCCCTGCGGCACACGCGGTACTCACGTGTAGGGCGGGCGCGTGGTGCGGGTACAGCGCGGCGCCGGCGATCTTACGGCCGCAGCTGTGGGCGGAGCTGAGCCGGCCCTCCCCCTGCGGCACACGCGGTACTCACGTGTAGGGCGGGCGCGTGGTGCGGGTACAGCGCGGCGCCGGCGATCTTACGGCCGCAGCTGTGGGCGGAGCTGAGCCGGCCCTCCCCCTGCGGCACACGCGGTACTCACGTGTAGGGCGGGCGCGTGGTGCGGGTACAGCGCGGCGCCGGCGATCTTGCGGCCGCAGCTGCTGTGGGCGGTGTTGAGCCGGCCCTCCCCCTGCGGCACACGCGGTACTCACGTGTAGGGCGGGCGCGTGGTGCGGGTACAGCGCGGCGCCGGCGATCTTGCGGCCGCAGCTGTGGGCGGAGCTGGGCCGGCCCTCCCCCTGCGGCACACGCGGTACTCACGTGTAGGGCGGGCGCGTGGTGCGGGTACAGCGCGGCGCCGGCGATCTTACGGCCGCAGCTGTGGGCGGAGCTGAGCCAGCCCTCGGCGCGTTCCACCGCCGTCACCACCGCGCGCGAGTACTCCGCCAGGTCTTCCTGTAACACAAAGTATATTACAGCTGTGTGACTATAAAGTTTAAGTAAAAATCTTATCGCCATTCATTATTCTTCCTAAAGTGTAATTTCTTTCCAAATATTCCTTTATTTAGGAAACAAATACTTGGTCGCTAAGGGCGCTGTGCAGGCGCGACCGCAGCAGCTGCGACTGCGCGTCCGTGTACCGCGGCAGCAGCGCGCGCAGCGGCCCGTACGCCGCGCGTCCGAACTCGCGCAGCGTGCTCGCACCCACAACCTCTGAAATGGCAAATTTTAATCTGGAAATTCTAGAATGTATTTTCAATGTTAAAATACATATTATAATTTTGCAGTACCATAGAACCACTCGCACTCACACGGCGTGTGCGCTACCCGAGCGACAAATGCGTGTATCTCTAAGCCAGCTTGCTGTCGTGGTAAACCCTAAGACACTTGGCTTTTTTTTAGATTGATTACTGCTTTTGATCCTGGATACACGAGTTGCAGTAGTGAAAAGTGTAGGGGAGCAATTCCAGTTAAAAAAACACTAACCCTTGTTCTGTCTGGGCGCGTCGAGGAGCGCGCGCACGCCGGCGACGAAGTGGTCGATGTCGGCACGCACGTCCGTCAGCTGCGTCAGACACTCCTCCGGCGACTGGCACAGCTTGTAGTTCGCCACTACCACCTGATGGTAGCAAAAACATTGTGGGAAAATAAAGAGGGAAGTAATATATATCGTTATTGATAGCTTTGTACGTTATTGCCCCCTCCAGCTTCATCGAGCGATCTTAAAGTCATGCGCGGTCATTAACGTAGGTATGTTTATGTAAGCCTTACGATAATGAGAATTCGTTATCTCACCTTAATGGGTGACGGCTCAAGCGACAGCAGCAGGTCGGTGTAGAGGCGCACCAGGTCCCCTAGCGGCGTCTCCGACCGCACCACCGTCGTCAGCCACTCCACCTGGACAGTAAAACATACATTGTATTGCTCTAATCGTAATAATTCTGTCTAAGATTGTAACATATCTTGCCATGTTGATTAAGGAAACTATTTAGTCTCACATATTTCTAAAACGAGCTTTTGCCCGCGGCTTTGCTCGCGTTAAGAAGTATTATTATATACAAACTCTCATCCCCTATTTGAACCCCTTGGGGTTGGAATTAATCAAAATCCTTTCTTAGTGGATGCCTACGTCATAACATCTACCTGCATGCCCAATTTCAGCCCGATCCGTCCAGTGGTTTGGGCTGTGCGTTGATAGATCACTATGTCAATCAGTCAGTCACCTTTGAGTTTTATATATATAGATAAAATTCTCAAATCTATTTAAGAGCAATAAATACTCTTTTTTCTATTAAATAAGGGGGCAAACGAGCAAACGCGTCACCTGATGGAAAGCCATTTCCGTCGCCCATGGACACTCGCAGCATCTGAAGAGCTGCAGATGCGTTGCCGGCCTTTTAAGAGGGAATAGGGTAATAGGGGAGGGTAGGGATGGGAAGGGAATAGGGTAGGGGATTGGGCCTCCGGTAAACTCACTCACTCGGCAAAACACAACGCAAGCGCTGTTTCACGCCGGTTTTCTGTGAGAACGTGGTATTTCTTCGCCCGTTCGTGCCGAAGCATGGCTCTCCCACGCATACTCGCAGTATTTTCCAGGCACCGTAACAAAATGTAGAAAATACATGCTCAGTATTGTCATAACTGACCTGTCTGTCGGCGTCTGCGGCGACGGTCCGTGCAAGCGCGCGCAGGTCCGGCGGGTCGGCGCGCGCCCAGGCGGCGGCGCGGCGAGCGGCGGCCGCGCGCGCCCATAGCCGGCTCGCCCCCGCCCCCCGCCCCATGCCGCGCAGCACCACTACGTACACGCCCGTGCGCTCTGCACGCACATACAGATCGCTTGTGAACAAAATGCTTTTGATAAATTTAACACCGATGACTGAGCAAAACTTACAACTTACTTGGTGTTGTATGTTGGAGAATGTGTTCATAAAAAGTTTTTGTATTGACAGTTATAAATTAAAATAAAAAATATAAGCTAATTTGTAACTGTGTAAAAATGGCAACTATTGGTGACGTTTATTCTCTTGAACCTTCCTCATTAACCTATATTTAACCTTAAAATAAAATTACAATAGGGATGATGACAAGGTCAAAGATTAGCAAATTTTGTTAAAGAAATCACGGTAAAAAATAAGTGTTCCCTAAATTTCAGCTTGATAGCATTTGTATTTTTTTTGTTATGCGCCTTCAAAGTTGGATATTCAAGTCGATTTTTTTTTCAATTAAATTTATTAATATTTATATACAATTCGATAACTTATGCAATTAAAAGCAACTTTTGTTATGAAACCACTTTCATAAACGCAATATTTAATATACCTGTCGAACAAAGTTGTCTTACGATGCGTACAAACTACGAAAGACTGACGTCATACTTTCGTAGCACTTTGTATGGAGCGTTTCGGGCAGGTCTTTTTTATGAGATATTTGAATTGTCATATCTTGGTGAATTTTTAAGCTATCAGAGTCATTCTTTCAACGATGTTTCTATTTTTTTAAGTGTCTTTCAATTACCGATAAGAAAAAAAAAAATAGTCATCATGCCTATTGGACCCAATAGTTTGCCATATTGTCGTGTTTACACATAGCCACATACCAGCGTCCATGTCAGTGAGCGCCTGCAGCAGCGGCGGCGCGACGGCGGCCTCCAGGCGGTTGTACAGCGTCTCAAGCTGCACGCGCTTCAGGTCGTAGTCCGGCGAGTCGCTCAACACCTGGAACCAACAATAGACTTAGGACACTTGACAAACAGATTGCCTTATGGACTATCAGAGAAGTTGACCTATGAATCAACTGAAACTGAAACAGATGGCGGACCAACGCCATTTGGTCACGTTATGTCAAACCCAGGCAACAGATCACGACTAATATTGAATTGACATTACTCGACCAAATGATGTCCGTCAACTGCCTACGAATCAATGTCTTTGATGGTACGACGCTACAAGTGACGAACAAACTTCTTAGTTAATTCCCTTCATAACTAACCTAACTGCACTACTCACCTCAAGGCTGGCGGTCATGGCGGCGACCTGGTCGGCGAGCTCGGCTAGCTTGTGGGGCGCTGTGGGCACTCCCGCCTCCAGCACCTCGTCCAGTGCCGCCGCCAGCGCCGCCCACTTGTCCGCCTCGCGCAGCGTCGACGCCGCGTTCTGTTACAACAATGAAGACATGAGTGGAAAAAGCAGGTAAGTAACAGTATCAAAATTGTGTGTTTTTTAAAAATAAATGTAGGCTTTAGGGTGTGTTTGTGGTTTTATATATAAAAAAATGTGGATTTTATGTGTAGCCAGATATATTAGGCAGATGATGAAGTAGGTAAGTTGCAAGGTGTGTTTAAATTATAAGGTAGAATATGAGTAATTGCTCTTATGTTATAATTACGAGTAGTTATGTGGTGCTTCCACTCACATCTTTAATTAAGTTCAGAAATTTAAATCTTTATAATAGTATAAAACTGTCACGCAGTTAATAATTTCATTTGTAAGTATATTTATTGTAAAGTGATAGACGCATAGAGGACAATGTATATTGTGTAAATAAAACATGCAAGAAGGCAAGACATGTATGGTTGGATAAAGTCACAACATTTAAAGAAATAAGGGATCATTTTGACGTAACATCTCTCTCTGAGTGGAGTATATTTTCCTAATTTTATTAATTACTATCTGATAACCCATCTTTTTGTTAATGAGAGCTGATGAAAAATGATCACACATCAATAATACCTCTAATCTCGTCTTGAGCTGGTCAATCTTCTGCAGGCTCTTGATGGACTGTCCTGTCTGCTCCTCAACACCCTCCACCTGCCTCTCCAGTGTCGACAGCTTCTGTTGCAGCATCTCTCCTTCCATCTGCAGCGTCGACGCATCTTGCAGTACCTTGGGGACAGTGGTCACAATCTGAAATCAAAATGTGAATATAATTTGGTTAAACAATTAAAATACAAAAAACTGCTTAAACGACGCAAGCCCTCACAAAGCTCGGCTTTTAGTTAGTGTATTGCTACAATTAAAACTTACAATACAATTACAAATTACAATTACACTATAACATGAACAAAGACTTTAAAACTTTTCATGTAATTGGTCACAATGAATAAGCAGAAATTATACCTGAGTTGTAGTTTCATCTAAGGAATTAGTCAATTGTTTCATATACAGCTGCAATCTTGCGACAGTGCTTGCCACAAATGCCTGTAAAAAATTAGCCCAAGGTATTATAATTCAAAAGACAACATGGGGGGGTGTTCCGGGAGTGGAAGTGATACAGGGAGGTTTATCTCACCCAAAACATTGTTCCTACTTCCTCAACCCATGTGACCACCAAAAAAAATTGGGGTAGGTTTCTAAACCTTAGAAAAAAAAAAAACAAAAAAAGCCAAGGAAAACTACAATGGCTGCCATTTTACAACCGTGACAGAGAAAAAAAATGTAAGGGCCAATTTGTCGTTTAATATGCCATACATCATGACATTCAAGGATCGGAGACCGGTGTCCGATCCTTGAATGTCATGTTTAATTTAAACTTTAACCTACTAGATGAATCCCGAAGGTCGCTTATTCGCACGGGAACTGTACATTTTTCAGGACAAAAATTATCCTATGTCCTTTTCTGACACTCAAAATATCTCCATACCCAATTTCAGCTAAATTGGTTCTGAGATTTAGGCGTGAAGAGGTAACAGACAGACACACTTTTACATTTATAATGGAAGTATGGATTATGTTTACAGAATAGAAACCGACTGACGAACCTCCTTTTCCTGATTACCACTTGTGCTCCAGGCTCTGTTGATCCATTTTTTAGGATCAAAATCATCGCCACTAAATGTTTTGAGGTCCTATAAATATTTAATATCATGTTTAGCAGGACTTCCAATAAATATTATTTTTAACAGAACACATCAAACAAAAATATTACCATGTTGATTCATAGCCAAAAGAATAGTAAATCAAAGTAGTAAACTGTAAATATCCGGTGTATGTAATAAATTTCAGGGACCGTGACTGAATGACTCCGCCACTAGTGAGGAGTTGCTGAAACTTTTACGAAAATTTTATTGTCAACCTTCAAGCTACGGAAAATTATAAGATTTTTTTTTTTTTTTTTCTTCTATTTTGGCAACTTGACACAAAGGATGCGTATTGTGCCACAGACAGGGTAAAAAGGCAAGGAACGGCGGAAGGAATAAAAGGAAACGGAAATTTGGAAGAAAGTTAATTAAAACAGTGTGGTAAATAATTAAATTCTACAATAAACTAAATGACATATAACTTATTCTAAATATTAATATTATTTAATGATAAGTAATTAGATATACAATTATATACATATTTATCATTGGAAGCAAGTAGTATATTTACAGAAGTAGGAAATGGAATAGGGATTAAAGACAGTTTATTATACAGTTGGGAATGATCATGGAGGGAACACGATAGGATAATGTGGTTTAGGTCACCTACTTCTCCACAGTCACATAAATCATCATCTTTAACGCCAATTCTCCTAAGATGCGTTGGAATGCACATATGACCCAGTCTCATCCGAATAATTGATGTTGTTATATTTTTAGAGAGGAATATTTTAGAAAACCAGGGCTTAGTAGGGATCTCTGGTTGAATTTTACGATACTGTATAGCTTTTGTTTGGCTACTCAAGGCCCACGACTTATTCCAAGATTTCAATAGGGAACTTCGTGCCAGAGCAGCCAAATCATGCGCATAATTATTAAAAGGGAACAAATCACCACTGAAAACAGCCTCTTTTGCCAATTTGTCGGCAATTTCATTGCCAACAATACCGCAATGGCTCGGTATCCATATAAATGTTATTGAAAAGCCTTGAAGTTTACATTGATATAGAAGGTTTCTAACTTGGACAATAATTGGATAACAATTTTTTGATTTAAAAGGAAATTTAATCAGGGATTGTAGAGAGCTTAAAGAATCTGTGAATATTAGAGTCTCTTTAAGCCTGCCAAGTAAAATATACTCAACAGCCTTAAAAAGGCCGTAACACTCTCCTGTAAAAACAGATGTTTCAGGCGGAAACTTTACTTTTTGTATAATATTATATTGTAAATGGTAGACACCAACTCCAACACAACTATCTGTAGTTTCCTTAGATGCATCTGTATACATGTGGTGGTAACCCTGCCAATTGTTATTCGTGATGTACTTAAATATATTGTTAGCAAAATATGTATCTGTTTTTTGAATGCCAATGTCAAGTCTAATATCTGGCACAAGCGTTAGAGCTTCATATACTGAATCAAATAATGGAAAAGTTTGAGAACGAAAAGTGGGGGCGTCAATTACTAAGAATTTACGATAACTAGTAAGAAGTAAGGGATGAGATTTATGATGCCAGTATTTATTATTACTATGACACAGTTGAAATAAAGTTCTAAGTTTTGGAATTAAGGGATGATTTTTAAATTGATAACAACGAACAAAATATTTATCCGCCAGATATTGTCGACGGAGTTGAAGAGGAGGTTCGCAACATTCCAACTGAAGTGCGTTTATTGGAGATGATCTCATAGCTCCGCAGATTATACGCAAGGCTTTCGCTTGTATTTTGTCCATTTTTTGTAAACCAGTTACGCTACACGGCTCCAAAAGAAAAGTGCCATAATCTAGGACACTCCTAATTATTGCATTATAAATTAATTTCATAGTAAATGGATGTGATCCCCACCAGACACCAGATAAACACCTTAACATATTTAGAAGCCGCTCACATTTGGAACAGATGTAATCGATGTGTGCGTTGCCATTTAATTTTCCATCTAAATATAGCCCTAAAAATTTGACTTTGTCTTTAACGGGAATTGGCACTCCATCATAAATAATAGTAATAGGAGGAGGCATACGCATACGGGTAAATAAGACGACGGAACTTTTATTGATGGACAAGTCTAAGCCATGCTTGTCCATCCAAGATTTTAACTGTTTCAAAGCGCTAATAAGATCTCTACATGCAATATTTATCGAACTATTGATTACATAAATAGCCTTGTCATCTGCATATTGAAGTAATTTTATGATACTTAAATCTAGACAATTTTCTAAGTCGGATGTGTATATATCGTAAAGTAGTGGACTTAAGACTGACCCCTGAGGAATGCCTTTTCGAACAGTTCTAGTTTCCAAAGAGTTATTTAAAATTATTATTCTTTCTATTAAAATATTAATAATGAAATTTACTAAAATTAAAGGCAAACCAAATTGAATTAACTTTTCCTTTACGATACTTATAATAATATTATCATAAGCAGAATTTATATCCAAAAAAGATGCAACAACAGATTTATTTTCTGTGAATGCTGTGCGTATATCTGTGGTTAATATGGCAATATTATCTATGGTACCTCTACCTTTGCGGAATCCAAACTGTGTATTGGAAAGGAGGTTAGATTGGATTTTCGGGAGTGGCGGGAAAAGTAGAAAATTTTTCAGCACTGAAAATTTAATTTGATTTTTATTGTTAAAAGTTGCATAATTGTAGGATATTTGTCGTATTGTATATATTTTTTAATTGTATATAATTATTTCTTCGTATTGTTGGTAAGTTTTTTAATTATATAAAAGTCCCTTCACGGGACCAGGCGCGCCGCGATGTCTCAGCGGCCGTCCAAACGGAAGAAGAAGAGACCAATATCGTCTAGTCCGGTGGATGATCAGGCTGAGTCGAGTAGCTCTGAACAGTCTGAGCCCACAGAGGAATTTAGCAAATATGCTCCTTATAGAGTAAATGATTACAGCCGTCGCTATCCAGAGGACAGCGCAGCTGGATTTGAATTTGTAGTCTTCGTGGAAAGCACAGGTGAAACTCCTATAGGTACTCGCGACCTCATGGGTTTAAGTCGTATTTTCCAACAATCGATTAAGGGAATATCTTTCTTGAGAAAAATTAATAAATTCAAAGTTGGAGTCTATTTTAATCGGCCGAACTTAGCTAACGCATTTCTTGAAAATACTACTTTTTTACGAGACCAAAATTTAAAAGCAAGCATTCCAGCTGGTAGCACGGAGTTGACTGGTGTCATCAACTCCGTACCGACCGAAATGTCCAATCAAAAAATTTATAAAGCAATTTCGAGTAGTACAAAAAGGGTAATATGTGTACGTAGAATAATGAGAAAAGCTAAGGTTAACAACAGCTTTGAGCTGCAACCAACGCAATCAGTGGCAATTACATTTTCGTGCTCTACATCATTGCCTGAATATGTTTTAATAAATATGTGGCGATTTCCTGTTACGACATATATTCCACCAGTGAAACAGTGTTATAAATGTTTAAGATACGGGCATTTAGCAAAGTTTTGTAAGAATGCAGAGCGTTGCTCGATATGTGCCGAGGCTCACAATTATAAAAACTGTACTCAAAGCCCAGATAAAGCTGTTTGCGTACATTGCAAAGGTAGCCATTTATCTATATCTGGAGAATGTAGAGTTAAAAAAATGAAAATAGAAGAAAATAAAAAAAAGTATACAACTACATCATATGCAGACCTTTTTAATAATAAATTACAAAATTTCCCTTCATTGAATGAAAACACAAATAGTAAAGACTTATTAAATGTACTTCTCTCAAATAAAAACGCACTTACGTTACTCACAGAATGTTTAATTAAAGCTATTACTCTGAACAAGACTCAAAATGCAAGCATAAACTCACAGCTTCTTTCAGAAACAATAAAAGAAACTATAAAAGAAAAAAATAACAATCTTTCACATTCTCTGCCCAAGTAAATATTATGCAATGGAACAGTCAAAGCTTGCCAAGTAATAAATATGAACTACAAAAATTTCTATTAGATAATTCCATCCACATTTGTATAATTAGTGAAACGTGGCTCAAACCACATATCACATTTAACATGAAAGGATACTCTATTGTGAGAAATGACTGTGGTAATAATCACAATGGAGTAGCCATATTAATTCATAACACTATAGTCTATAACAAAATTAATACATTTTATGATGATTCTTTACAAAATATTGTTGTTCAGATTCAAATTTTTCAGAAACAAATTTCGATTGTAAGTTTTTACAGCCCAGGAAGCTGTACTCCTGAATTTAATAAGAAAAAATTTAATGATTTAATACACACTATTCCGAAACCGATAATTTTGGCTGGAGACTTTAACGCGCATCATACTTTATGGGGTTGCGGCAAAGTTGACGCGCGAGGGAGAGATATTGTTGATGTCGCTGATGAGAATGATTTGGTTCTCTTGAATGATGGACGTCCAACCACTGTAGGGTCGCATAGATGGAAGCCAAATGCACTAGATTTGACTTTTGTTTCGGCGTCGTTAGCATTATTTTGTGAATGGCAAGTTTCTTCAGACTCGTTAGGTAGTTATCATTTACCAACTCTGACAACATTGAATCTTTCTCCATCATTCTCTCCCCATAGTAACTTGTCACAGACATTTGAAAGTTTTTCACACGAATCTGAAAACAGTAAATTGGGATTTGTATGAAAAAACTATTAATCAGAAATTAAAAAAATTTCAAATTGAAACATGCGATTTAATCGACAGCTATAATAGATTCTGTGCGCTTATAATTCAAACTGTTGATAAATGTGGCACATTTATCAACGGTTTGAATAAGCCTAAGTTCTGCACCCCAACTGCTAATTCTGTTTCTCAAAGTTCTGCCTGTAGTAACGTTAAAAAAAAAGTTAAAATTCCATTAGTATGGTGGAATGAAAAATGTTCCAAGGCTGTACATGATTGTCGTCAAGCCTATGCGCGGTTTAAAGCGAATTCTTGTATTGAAACTTTTGTCGAATTTAAGCGTCTTCAGGCGCATAAAAAACGCGTATTGAAACAAGAGCGAAGACTTTCTTGGGAAAACTTTTGTAAATCTGTTAGTAGATTAACTCCTATGAGCCAAATTTGGATGAAAATAAAAAAATTCAACCAAAGTTATACACCTAGAAGTAGTTTCATTGATAGTGAATGGATATTACAGTTTTTAAATAAATATACTCCAGATACAGTACCAAATAATTATAAGAACAGTAATTCCAATGTGACAACATCTCCAAATTCTTTTTTAGTAGATAGTTTTACATTTGAAGAGCTGAAAGCAGCCATAAAATCTCGTAAAGATTCTGCTTGTGGTCTAGATTGTTTATCTTTCAAAATGTTTAAATTGTTAGACACCAAAAATATGAAGTTGTTCCTTAATCTATTAAATTCATTGTGGTGCCATTCCATGATTCCTGAACAGTGGAAAACAGATTGTCTCGTTCCAATATTAAAACCCGGAAAGGATATAAATGTTGCAGATTCATATAGACCTATAACTTTAAGTTCTTGTGTTGGCAAAATATTTGAACAGCTTATTAAACAGCGATTGGAATTTTTTATAGAAAGAAATCATATTTTACCTAGTAATCAGTTCGGTTTTCGGCGTGGCCGTTCGGCTAGAGAGAGCTTGAGTCATTTTTGTTTGGACATTCACAATGCTCTGTCTTGTAATTCAATATTGGTTGGTATTTTCTTTGATGTTGTTGGCGCATATAATAATGTCAATTTGGAAAAACTTTCAACTATTTTAACTTCTTTACAATTACCTGAAAAATTGGTAAATTGGGTGTATCATTTTCTTAGTGGTCGTAAATTATATGTGAAATTTGAAAATAAACTGATTGGTCCAAGGTATTCCTACAAAGGAATTAGTCAAGGTGGAATTCTCAGTCCTTTACTATTTATTTTGTATATACATAAGTTAAATATTGTCTTAGGTCAAAACATTACTAACCTACAGTTTGTAGATGACTTAACTATATATTGTACTGCAGACAAGTTGTCTGCAGCTCTATTGAAAATCTCAGAGTTGCTCTCCTTGGCCTTAAGGCCTATTATGATGATCTGGGCTTGGACATCAGCTCTGAAAAAAGCAAAGTTTTAGTTTTTTCAAAAAAACCTAGCAAAACAACAAACATTGTCCTACAATATGGAGATAGTATGTTAGCAGTTGACAAAACTGTTAGATTCTTAGGTGTGATTTTTCAGAACTCCTTCAAATTTAATAAATATATTGATTACTTAGCAAACAGGGCTTTAAAGGCTTGCAATATATTAAAGTCTTTAGCAGGCACATATTGGGGAGCTGATCCAAAAATTTTATTAATTCTTTACAAGGCTATTGTAAGAAGCCATTTTGAATATGGTTATGTATGCTTTGCTTCTATTCCACATTTTGTTGATAGACTAGATAAAGTTCAAAATAGGTGCTTACGGATTGTGCTTGGTGCAATGTGTTCCACACCCATAATATCAATGCAGGTTGAATGTAACATCCCTCCTTTGAAAATTCGCTTTAAATATTTAATATACAGGTTTTTGTTGAGAATTTCATCCATTAAAAATCATCCTCTTCTTGTAAAATTGCAGAGTTGTTCTTCTTCCTCTATTTTATTACATTACCTACCTGAAATTGTAAAAATAAAGCAAGACTATAACTTATATGAAAGTGACTTATGGCCTTGCTATATGAGCACATTTAGCTCTAAATATTTTCCACTAAAAATTGTAATTGATAATTCTTTGAAGTGCAAAGAAGATGTCTACCTTTTATTAAGTAACCTAGTTGGTTATCAACAAGTCTATACTGATGGTTCAAAGACTTCTGAGGCGGTATCAGCAGCCATATATATTAAACAGGATAAGAAAGGATATGGTATTAGGCTTCCAAATTTAACAAGTATTTTTACTGCTGAGTGTTTAGCAGTTCTGTCTGCATTAGAGTATATTGAAACTCAAGTTTATGATAAATGGATTATAGTGTCCGATAGTCTTAGCGTTCTTCAAAACTTAAATAACCCCAAATTTTGTGCTACAACTAACTATATTATCCATGATATTAGAGAAAAATATACAAAATTAACAACATTAAACAAAAAAAATATAGTTTTAGTCTGGTCACCGTCACATATTGGTGTTAAGGGAAATGAACAAGCCGATTTTTTAGCAAGAGCTATAACTACTTGTTCTCAGGAGCATTGTATTAAAAACATATGTCTTCCAGAATCTGACGTTTTAGTCAAAATAAAAGAAACCTTTAAAATCGAATTTACAAATTTTTGGAAACAGACCATGGAAACCAAAGGAAAATGGTATTCTAAGATTAAACAGGAGTTGTCAGTCCCATGGTTTACTAAAGGTGTTTCATTTCATGACAGGAAATTTTATTCTACTATTTGCCATCTTAGACTTGGTCACTGTCGATTTAATGCTCATCTTCATAGATTGAATATATTGTCTTCACCCGTTTGTAATTACTGTAATCATTCTGAACAAACCTTGGATCATATTTTCTTTACTTGTAACAGTTTTACTCTTCAAAGATTTATTTTTATTAATCACTTGATGGATATCTTTAAAACTGCTGAAGCCATCCCGCACTCCCTTCAGCAGCTTCTGAAAACACCCGATTGTTATAAGCCAATATATGAGTACGTCCTTTCTACCATTGGTGATATATAATTAAATAGGTACTCACCAGTCATTACCTATATACCTTGAGATTGTATATAGTAACACAGAGATAGTTCTCTGTAACGGTTATGTGTTGTAAATTTCCTAATTATATATAAGTACTTTGTGGTTGTAAATAATTCTCTTTTATATTTGCTTTTCATCTCGTTTTTCTTAGTTTTAGTAATAAAATATTATTTAATGTACATAACTTTGAACTGTTTATTAGCAGACTTTTTAGCCTTTTTAGGCATCTGTCAAGAGTCAAGACCACGTCAAGACAAACCAATGACGACAATATGTCAAATTGAAGAAGGGACAGTATTAATTAAACAAAACAATACTATCAAAACATGAGAAATGGCTTCGGCCTGATGAAAAAACTTATTATTCATATTATTTATATCAAAGAATTGGCTTCGGCCTGATGAAAACTCTATTTCAGATGGTTAATATAAAAGAATTGGCTTCGGCCTTCACTATCATTCATTAAATAGAGAAAACATAGAAATGGCTGTATGGGCAACGCTCCCTTTGCCTGTCCCGACCGGGACGAATTAAAAAAAAAAAAAAAAAAAAAAAAGGAAAGGAGGTTATGTTTTTCTACAAACCATTCTAGTCTGTTTTTCGCTAAATGTTCCGCAATCTTTAATAAAACAGAGGATAGAACAATGGGGCGATATGATGTAGCCAAAGATGGGGGTTTGTTGGGTTTTGGTACTGGAATAACTTTTTGTTTTCTCCATGAAGTGGGTAAATTACCAGTTATTAAAATTTGGTTTATTAACTTGAGGTAGTATTGTAAAATTTCCTCATCAGCATGTTGAAAGAAAGAATATGGAATGCCATCTAATCCGGGAGAAGAATCTTTTAAGTTTTGTACTACCCCTTTTAACTCTTCTTTTGTAAAAAGCGAATTTAGGTCTTCAAAATTTACATTTTGTAAAGGAGGAGGAGGTTCAATAGAAATAGTGGGAGGAGCTAAATTATCTAGAAACTCAGAAGCTAAAGAGTCAGATATAGGATGAGATGGGGTAGTGAATGCAGATCTATACCGTCTTATGTTTTTCCATACTATAGTAGGATGAATACCTGGATTTAATGATAAGCAAAAATTTCTCCAACTAAGTAACTTCTTTTTCCTGAATAATTTCTTAGTATCCTTAACGCAATCAAGATATAGCTGATAAATAAAAATAAAATAAAATAAAAAACTCTTTATTCAAACAAACAAAACAGATCAATTTACACACGTTACAAAAACAGAAATAGTTTGAATTGGCGGCCTTACTGCTGGAAGCAGTCTCTACCAGGCAACCATAAAATATAACTAAAAATATTTAAAATAAAAATAAGATAAGATACTATTAGTATATAAATAAATAAATATAATACACAAATAAATATAATAGATACTTTATACCGAATAAAATAAATACATATAAGTAATATAATAATATGAATCGAAGAAGAGGATAAATCGTAAGGGTTTAAGAGTTTGCAGCTAAATCTAAGTAATATTGTTTGAGTCTTTTTTTAAAATTATCAATAGATTTGGACTTATGTATGCTTTCGGGTAAAGAATTCCACAGACGAACGACGGTGAAGGAAGAGTCATAGAAGTTAGTGTTGTGGGAAGGGAAGGCAAGAGTTAATTTATTGGCTGAGCGAAGTGTAGGATGCTTGTGTCCAAGAAAGGTAAAGTTTTGTTTGAGGTAAGCAGGAGTTTTGGGATTAAATAGAATATTAAAAAGAAGATGAAGAATATGTGTATTCCGACGCAACTTAACAGGTAGCCACTTTAGCTCTGTCCGGTAGTTAGATATGTGATCGTATTTTCTCAGACCAAAGATGAATCGGATGCAAAGATTTTGCAGGCGTTCAAGGGAAGAAAGAAGTTGATCATTTAGATCACTGTAGCAGACATCTGCGTAATCTAGGATGGGAAAGAGTAGAGCGTGAACTAATGAGATTTTGGTTGATACAGGAAGGAAGTAACTGAGGCGTCTGAGAGAAGCAGTAGCAGCGAGGAGCTTCTTGCGGAGTTCTTGAGTTTGGGTGTTCCATGAAAGAGTGCGGTCAAAGTATATACCGAGGTTGCGAACGGAGGAGCTATAGGGGATGATAGCCCCGTCAAGAATTATTTCAGGTAAGTTAGCCCAGTCGACTTTAGCAATCAGCTGCCTGCTACCGATGATGATGCACTGGGTTTTTTTCGGGTTGAGATTAAGACCGTAATAATTGCTCCACTTTAGTATTTCTGACAAGTCAGTATTAAGTTGAGCAATCACGTTAGAAAGTGAGGAAAGTAAGGCCTGTCTATAGATTTGTAAGTCGTCTGCATACATATGGTAGAAAGAAGAAATTATTTGTGAAACAGAGTTTATGAAAATGGAAAATAGAAGAGGAGATAACACGCTACCTTGGGGCACGCCTGCAAATACATCACACCATGAGGAAATTTTATTGTCGATTTTAACACGCTGCCGGCGTCCTTGTAGGAAGTTGCGGAACCAGTTGACGGCCTCAGGAGATAGATTGAGCGATCTAAGAAGGAGTAATAAAATGTCATGGTCTACTGTATTGAAAGCATTGCTAAAGTCCAAAAGGATGAGAATAGTTAGATTTTGGTTATCCATGCCATGACGAATGTCATCAGTAATTTTAACTAAGGCTGTAGAAGTACTATGGCCGGGCGAAAACCTGATTGCAGAGGATTTAATATATTATTTAAATTAAGGAAAGAGCATAGTTGTTGCTGAACTATACGTTCAAGGATTTTCGAGAGGAAAGGAAGTATTGAAATTGGGCGGTAATCAGAGAAAGATAGGGGACTAGATTTCTTGGGCAGAGGAATTATATAAGAATCTTTCCAAGAGCTAGGAAAAGCAGAGGTTTTGAGGGAAAAATTAAGGATATGGACGAGGACTGGTGATAATGTGTCAAGCAATGGAACTATCATGTTACGCCCAATGTTGTCACTACCCACAGCCTTAGATGAAATTGACAGAACAGCCTTTTTAACATCACTGATAGATAAATCCTTAAATGAAAATGGGGGGTAATCTGGTATAGGTAAGTTAGATATAGTATGACTTGTGTGAGCTTTTTTGTGAGTATCGTAGACATGTGCGGGGTTAGCAAAATGACCATTTAAGAGATCTAAATCAATGCTGGACGAAATTGAGGTTTTAGGATCTTTGCCAACTCCAAGTGACTTTAAAAACCTCCATACTTTAGCTTGGTCACCATTTTCGACACACGATTGAATGTGACGTTTTTGCGCATCTCTGCACATTGAGTTGCAGCGATTGCGGAGTTTATTATAGGCTAATTTGTCGACATCAGAATGTGTTTGGCGTAATTTAGCTTTTGCACGATTTTTTTTATTTATTAAGGATTTAATATCGTCTGTTAGCCATGGCGCTGGAAGGTGCTTTATTTTAACAGGGCGTAACGGTGCATGTTTATCAAAGAGTTCGATGATTCTACTCTCAAATATAAAAGTTTTTTCGTCAATCGAATCAGCATTGGTTATCTCTTCCCAGTCCACATTTTCAGCATCCTCGCGGAGACTGTCTATGTCGATATTTTTAAAGGACCGATGCAAGACAACTTTGGGCTTGGTTTTAGCTAGACGAAATTTGTATGAGAGGAATATGCAGTCATGGTAAGAAAATCCTTGCGCTGGACATTGGCCGTAAGAGTCTACAAGGTGAAGTGAAGAAACAAACATAAGATCAAGAAGTGATGGTGTGGAATGAGGATAGTGATGCGTGGCTTGCAGCGGAAGAGTATTTAGATTAAATGAGTTAATGATAGAGATAAGTTTTTTAGAACGATAATCGTCTTTTAGGAGACAAGTGTTAAAATCTCCCATCAAAATAATGTGCTCATAAGAAGGAATAAATTCATCGAGCAATTTTTCGAAGGCAGTAAAATAATTGACGGAGAGATTAGGACTGTAGAATACCCCAAGCAATATTTTAGACACGCCATTTGCTATTTCTAAAATAAGGTGTTCAGTATCATCGGCTGAAGGAGGTTGTGCTGATGATCTCAAAATTTTATATTTAATATTAGATTTAAGGTAGATTGCAACCCCACCACCTGGTCTACCTATACGGTCATTTCTAATGAGATGGTAACCGGGTAAAGAGTAAGAAGTGGAAGGTAGACAGGGTTTGAACCAAGATTCGGAAATAAGGATAGCGTCAATGAATGATTGAGAGTCAAATGAGTTAAGAAGTTCGGAAAAGTGCGCCGGAATACTTTGAGCGTTCAAGTGTATAATATTAAAATTCTTTAAGTTGTTAGAGAAGTGAGAACTAAGTGTAGAAAGTAAATGATCAGAACAAGTACTGTGAAAGCTATCGTCACTGCAACTCGAGGAGCCCGAAATAGATATAAAACTATCATCTAGAAATTCAAACATTGATAAAAAATAAAAAAATAATAACAATATAATATTATATATAAATATAATATATACAATAACGTTATCTATATAATAAAATATAAATATGTTTATGTATTTCTTCTTATATAATTACTTGTAACACACCAACCGACTTCACAATTTTATAAATTTAAAGAATATTTTCAAAATTAATAGAATAAATCTGTATATAATTCAATATAGTAGCTGCTGCTGCCTGCTATTATTCGTTATAAGAAAAGTAGGCTTTATCACTTTTTCTTTTAACATAAAAAAAAGAACAAGAAACAAAGAAGAAGAAGAACCACATAAATAAGCAAATTTGACAGCCACAAACTATTGGTATTGACAGCTGACATTTGACAGGATACATGTTCACAGTTCACACTTCACTGTAATTCTTAAATAATAAGTCCTTTATGCCACTCTGACATTGGCAACTCACCGAGGCGGCCATTTTTAAAAGAAGAAGAAGAAGAAGAATAAAGTTTGTTACAAATTAACAATCAATGTAACAAAATAAATAACAATAACAATGTTTTAGACTTGTGAGTAGCAATTATTTTGCAGCTTGTATAAGTACACAACAAAGCTAGCACATTAAAAATTATGATCTAAATATTATGCATTACAATTTTAACCTTGTGAATAACAATTATTTTACAGCATGTTTATGTTTATAACATATTAAAGTTAGCACATTAAAAACTTATGACCTAAATTAGACTAAAACAAAAATCCACTAATATATATACATTATTATTGTGACCTGTGACATCACAAACCAAAGTAATATATTTTGTGGGTTAAAATTTACATAATATAAAACACTAAGTAAAGTACATACTAGCTATTAACTCACAATACAGTATTAGAATGTGTTTGTTCCTTTTAATCCATATTATACTATAAATCACTTTAGACTTTAGACATAAATACGAGAATAATTAATAGAAATGTAGACTAGGCAACACAGTGAAAATATAATATAATTAAACAAGAGAATAACAGTATTTGCTGTAAATTAAAGGCTATAGAATATAAATATAATGAACTACTAACCAAGCTGCTTAGTTTTTAGGATTCTTTTGGGTCTTTTGCTGACATCGGCTACAGCTGGGGGAGTGTTATTGGACATGCTAACATTAGATTGTTGCTGGACACTTGTTTTTTCCAAATTGGCATGAGGAATTGCTTGTAGTTCTTGGAGAGATGTTATTTTGTGACGTGAGCCATCCGGAGTTGATATTATAATAATACCGTTTCTAGTCCAACAGTTTGAAATTCCAAAAATTTCTCTTGCAGCAATAAAAGTTTCGTGTCTGCTTTTGTTGAGGAATTCTGATATTGTTGTGCCTGAGCCCCTTAAGTTTGTTTTAGCGAACCAGATGGAGTCTCTAACTTGGATTTCTTGGAGCTTAACCAGAATAGGTCTGGGCACACCTTCCTTGGCCCTTCCAATCCGTTGGCTTCGTTTGATACAAGAGGAGTCAAGAGACTTTAAGTTTAATTTCATAGAGATAGTTGCCATAACAACTGCTGAAGTGTCCTCTCTGCTGTCCTCTGGGATTCCATGAAAAAGGAGCATCTTTCTTCTGCTACGCATTTGCTCCTGGTCATGAAATCTACTTAGCAATGCCACCTGGGACTGAAGATTCTGCAGAGCGGACAGAATAAAAGTCCTAAAGCACTCAAATTCTGAGGCTATGCGCGGAGTGGAGATTGTATCAGTTGTTGAAGTGGTAGCCCGGGCAAGTTCTTGTTGGAAACCCTCCATACTAGATTTGAAGACTTTGGCCAGATCATCTATGGTCTTTTGCAGACTTTCCATTTTGAAGTGAAATAAGTAGGATTTGAGTGAGTATTTTAGAGGTTATAAATTGTGAAAAAACTGTTAGGAAACTGAGGTCGGTGGTATTTTGATAGTTGGCTATGTTTGGATTTGTATTATATTGTTTTTCAATCTCTTTCCTATTCTTAATGGCAACTGTGCATTCTTGATCCCACCAAGGTGGAGATGGTGTATGATGACGTGAAGTATTTTTTTTTGGAAATGATTCATCAGCAGCTTTTATAAATGCTGCAGTCAAAGCCTCAGCACATAGTGACTCATTTTCTGATGATATTTCAGGAAGAAAAGATAACTGATTCCTGAGTGAAGTTTGAAATTTATCCCAGTTAGAATTATTGTTAATATGATACTTTATTGATTCAGACTGATTCGATTTACTTTTATCTTTACCTGGAAATGATAGAATTATAGGAAAGTGATCACTTCCATGACTTGACTGTAACACATTCCAATGAAAAACAGATGATAGATTTGGTGAACATATTGACAAATCTGGTGCACTACAACCTTCATGAGGAGCAGTGCGCCGAGTAGGTTGGCCGGAATTGAGAATACACAGTTTATTATAATCTATTAAATCTAAAACTTCGTAACCCCATTGATTGTCTTTGTGACTCCCCCATGACTGATGCTGTGCATTGAAGTCTCCTAGAATTACTACTGGTTGTGGTAATTGGCTAATAATACTTTTTATTTCAGAGAAGATGCAATATGAAGGATGAGGTATATACAGTGAAACAAAACATATGTTATTTACAGATGCAGCAATGATTGAAAAATCAGAGTGATGTGATGGAAGAGGAATGTGATGAAATGATTGATGGTGTTTGATGAGCATGGCTGTACCACCATACCCATCTGATCTGTCTTCCCTGAGACAAGTGTAGCCAGAAATCCTGAAAAGTGATTCCGGCTTGAGCCATGTCTCTTGTAAGGAAAGAACAATAGGTTTGTATTTATTAATTAAAAAAATAATTTCGTGTTTTTTACTAACCACACTGCGGCAATTCCACTGGACTACGTTGTCCATTGTTGGAAGTGGTATTAATTTGTGATTCAGTGGTGAATATGGCAGCGTTGGACAGTGATAAAGATGATAATGATGTAATCAGTTTGTTTAATGCTAAAATTGTTTCTTGTATCGAATCCATGTTAATACCGGGAGCTGGATATGCAGATCCATTATCTCCTAATGGAGGATTATAATCTTTTATTAAGCTATTATGTGTTTGTCTGTCATACCCATTTTGTTGTTTCTGTGGCAATTTTGGTTGTTTGAAAACAGTTTTTTTATATGACCGTTGCATTAAATTCAAATTCTGTTTATTATTATTGTTGTTGAAAAATGATTTTTGTGTATTTACAGGTGATGATGATGAAGAAGTAGATGATATTAACACGTCAGAATATAATTTTGAAATGGGAGGATGTAACTTAGAAGCTTCTGAGTAGGATAGACAATTGTGAGCCATTGACTCCTTAATTGATTTTTGGCGTTGGAATTCTGGGCATTTTTTATCAGTTGCAATGTGCGAACCGTGGCAAATACAACAGTAAATAGACTCCTCTTCAACTGAGCAACTATCACCAGCATGCCCTTGGCCACACCTAAAGCATCTAGGTGTTGACCGACATTGGTTTTTGACATGTCCGTATCTACAGCAATTGAAGCACTGTATTGTAGGGAATATATATAAGTCTACAGGAAGTGCATTATAGCACATGAAGACTCTCTTTGGTAGCGTCTGTCCGTCAAATGTTATTACCACAGATTCGGTGTTATTAAATTGAGCGGTTCCATTCACTATTGTTTTTTTCTTTAACCTCCTAATTTTTAGTATTTCACCACATCCAATTGGTAAAGTAATATTATTTATAACATCATCATCGGACCAATCAGCAGGTATGCCTCTAACTAATCCTATTCTACTCACCTGAAATGATGGAATAAAAGATTTAAATTGTTCTGAATTGAATTGAGGGTTACTTATAAAACTATTGGCTTCATTATATGAAGAAAAGGCTACAGATAATCGGTTTCTGGCTATTTTCTTAATACTACCATCTACAATATTTTTAATGTTATTTGTTTTCAAGTAATGGCCAAACACTATAGGGTGAAAGTTTATGTTTTCATTAGGTGACTTTGGTACCTTTTGTATATGGACAATATACGGAGAGGAGTCTGTATCTTTATACAGCATCCTACCGACCCGTGAATCTAAGCCCTGGGATTTTTGAGTTGTATTCACATTTGGTTGAGTTTCAAGGATAATGTCTTGTTTAGGAATATTGTGGTTTTCGGTATCGCTAAGACACATGCAATTGATATCAGGCTTGGCCTTTTTCGGGTCTTTTTTTATTTTTTTCTGGCACTTTTTGCAACGCTTCCTAGGAATCGCTGGACGTTTTCTGGTATTTACAGAGCATGAGGTGTCGGTGTCCATGCTCGAATCGTTCGATATAGTAACATAATGACCAACGGGGGGACCAGGTCCCCCGGGTCGGGCTCCTCCATAATATTCTTATAAACTACGATATATAAATGAAAACTTACCAAATAAAATTAATATATACAAAAACTAAGAAAATTAAAACTAAAACTACACTATTTAATTAACTAATTATAGATGTAAAAATAATTTTAAAATTTTCCGAAAAAATACCGCGTCCGCCCTTTGCGAGTTCCCGCGCTTTTTCAAAAATTATAAGATTTCTTGAGAAATTTGGTAATTTTCAAGACTTAAAATGCATTGTTTTTTTTTTTTTCATATAATGGCACTTCGGCTATAACCATGGCCAGTGTCGAGTATAATATTATGGCGGGAAAACAATATTCTTTAATACAATTTTTTATATATTATCGTCAGGTCAGTCAGGTCCAAAGTCTAAGTATAAAGTCAATACAGTCAAGAAGTCAAGTCGGTCGATTCAGTAAAGTGGTAGGACGCTTTACTGAAACTTTTGATGGAGTTTTGGAGGGAACACAAAAGAGCACGTTTCTGGTTACTACATCACTTTCCCACACTTGTGCACGATAACGAATATTTAATGGTTAATATCCTACCAATATTACACATTAAAAACCCAGATAACACAATTTTAGGAAAATAATATAAAAACACAACATCACTCTTTCACATTCTCCCAAAAACTCCTTCCCGGATGTTATAATACATACAAGAAAAATAAAGGCAAATCGAACGGAGTAAAATTTTACTATTTTTCTGCCAAAAGTATTCACATCTCTTGGCATATTGAAAAACGAAAGAAATGGATAAAAGCCGGCAAAAACATACGTAAGCATTTAAAAAGTTGCATGAATTTTGTAGATTATAAACATAAATTCATTTTTGATGAACACAATATGAACCTAACCTATAACCGTTGCTTCTTTCAGTAAACATCCAAACTGGCTTCTATCTAAATTGATATACATACTTATGCACCGCTCATTTAATTGGCATAAATTTGCATCAAAAGTAAGGATAATTTGGAGAAGTCCTGCCAGGAATTCACTACTGAGGATAGTATTGAACTTGAACCATCTTGTCAAAGTGTTGCTTCTCTAAAGGATGATTTTTCCAGTAGGAAAAAGATTAATAGTGCGGTCTTTGGGTGTTATATAAAGAATACTTATATGGTGTTTGCACTGATGAGGTCCAGACTGAAATTAGTTAAAAATAGTGACAAACAAAAGTTGTGAAGATGGTATCGAGCGAATCGCAGAAGGTTGATGAAATAAAAGCATTTATTTTAGTGAACTTGTTTTATTTTATTAATCCACAAGCATTTTTAGTAATTAAGTATTATAAGTATTTTTGCATATTCATTATTTTATTGCAATATTTATCAAGTTTTTACTTTCTATGCTGATGGATGCTACTAATTACTTTTTCTCAATGATATTCTACTTTTTCATACAATATCATTGCTTTTTCAGATATTTTCTTAGATAACTAGTTAAGTACTAGATAAGCTTTATACATTTTTATTCAGGCTTTCGTTCTTTGTTTACGGTTAGAAACTCATCCATACTCAATATTATAAATGCGAAAGTGTGTCTGTCTGTTAGCAGCACTTCACGCCCAAACCGCTTAACCAATTTTGCTGAGATTTGGTATGGATTTACTCTGAGCCCCGAGAAAGGACATAGGATACTTTTTATCCCGGAAAAATGTATGCTTCTCGCGCGATAAATGTTTTTTGGCGCAACGGAGTTGCGGGCATCATCTAGTCTTTTACTTTAATCCTTCGATCGGGGATTCTTGGAAATCTGTTGTTGATCTCGCGGCCGCATGTGGCCACTTGTGAGTGTAAATATTAAATTATTTTATAGTCTAAAACATAAAAAAACCACTTAAGAACTAGCCGGGGTCAAAGAGAAAATCCAAAGTCACTCACAAGTTACTTCTTTTACTCGCATCGTGTCGCTGCTGTGGAATTACGACGCCCTCTATAGTTTCTGCACGGCCAAAGTACTCTGTGCCATAGACTTATTTATATACTGTCGATTGTAACAAAGCCTTTTTATACCGCTGTTCTATTTACCCGTATGCGCTTACCTCCGCCTGTGGTGGTAAAATATAATGGAATGCAAATTCCAGTCGACAAGGAGGCAAAGCTTTTAGGGGTAATTTTAGACTCAAAACTCAATGGTAATGCTCATAATGAGTATGTTGTGTGAACGAACTTTAAACATAATAAGGTGCCTTTCAGGAGTGTGGTGGGGTTCTCATCCGTTTAACTTAAAATTACTGTATAACGCATTGATTAGAAGTGTGTTAGATTATGGAACATTCCTTCTTGAACCCTGTAATGTAGCTGGTTTCAAACAGTTAGATAAGATTCAAGCAAAAGCTATGAGAATCATTTGTGGAGCCATGGCTTCCTCCCCAATAAATGCATTACAGGTAGAATGTGGTGAACCACCGCTCTACCTCAGGCGACAATATATGGCTGACAAGTTTTTCATTCGCTGTTTGCAATTTTCAAACCATCCTCTTATTCCGAAACTGAAAAAACTGTTAGATTTAGTAAACAAGGATAATTTTTGGCTACACAAATCTCGCCCTTGCTTAGTAAATAGTTATGTGCGATACTCATTCCTTGACGCCCCTACACTTAGATTACCGGTGTATCCTCTGTTTCAATCTTCCTTTGAATCCCTTATTTTGGATCCGGATATCCGTTACGACATAGGTATAAAAAATCAGATAAGTATTATGCAAAACCATTTTTCAATTATTTAACAACCAATAATTGGGAAGGCTGGCATCACATTTACACAGATGCCTCTAAAATATCAATCGTTAATAATAATTGTGTTGGAGTTGGTATATACCATCTCCAATACAACATAGTCCAAAAAGTCAAATTTCCGCCGCAAACTTCCGTATTCACTGGAGAATGTTATGGCCTATTTAAAGCGGTCGACTACATTTTACTAGCGAAACTTAATAAAACTGTCATTTTTACCGATTCTTTAAGTGCCCTTCAAGCATTAAATGGATTTACGTATGTTTTCCCATAATAATTCAAATTAGAAACCTTTTGCAGAAATGTATTGTTGCTAACTTATCTGTTACGTTTGTCTGGATACCGAGTCATTGCGGCATTCTTGGAAATGAAAAAGCGGATGCTTTGGCCAAAGATGCTGCTTTTAGTGGAGATGTTTTTCCGTATATGAATTACTGTCATGACTTGCCTTCCCTTGCTAAGAACTTTCTCCAACAGGATTGGAGTAAGGACTGGGCACGAACGAGTCATAAAAAAGGTGTACAATATAGGCTAATACAACCTGAGATTCAATTCAGACCTTGGTTTTTCAAAATTAAATTATCAAAAAGCACAACTTCTTCTTTAATAAGAATGAGGTTAGGACATGTCCTGACTCCAGCCCACCTAAAGAGGATACGAATTCGCAACAATGATGCTTGCGATTGCAGTTTGGAAGTGGGTGATTTGAATCATATTATTCTTTCCTGTCCTCTGTATGACCACTCCTACCTTTATGATAGTCTCTCCTCTATGTCTATACCCTTTCCTACTTCCGTACCAACTTTATTAAATTCATGTAGGTAACAAATTAGTTTATTCATGTTTATCTCAATATTTACGTAGCAACTCCATTAACCTTTAGTATATTATTATACCTTGTAGTGAAACTTCCTAACTAGATCCGAAATCCTGAATTCCGTACTTATTTTGCTTTTCCACCGCCTATTCCCTACCTTTGTATATGGCAAAGTACACCGCCAGTGTCAGTGCCAAAAACAACAAAAAAAAAAAAAAAAAAGCCTTTTTAGGATTTGGAACACAATTCGAAAACCGTACTACAAAACTAAAAACTTTGCTTTAATTTTCTTTATTGAAAATCGAAACAAAGCGTGATATGCTCAAGTATTATAATTAATAGCAATAAAAATTACACTGTTTTTGCCAATTTTAGTAAGAGAAATATGGATAAACCATCCATCTACTATCAGGGCCCCCGTAAGGGCTTCTGGCGCCTGTGTGCAAAAAAAGGATTTTGGCGCCCCTTAGGCAAATTTTTTCGGTCCTTGGTTTTGGCGCCCCTAAAGATGGCGATTTGGCGCCCCTAGAGGATGGCGCCTGTGTGCATTGCACACATTGTACATATGGTAGCGAGGGCCCTGTCTACTACTACTATCTACCCATCACAAAGCGTAGTTTTTTGTCGGCGTTGCGAAGTAATCATGAAATCTTATCTTGAAAGCGTAAGGAAAGTAACCAAGTAAAGATTTTTAGTCACTAAAACTTCAAGCAGTTTTATTCGCGAACAACTATTTTTAGAAATAAATTTCCATTAATTTCATTGTGACTTAGAAATCATGTGGCGGAATTAGCAAGTCAAATAATCTATACTAATAATAAATATAAAGCTGAAGTGTTTGTTTGTTGTTTGAACGCGCTGATCTCAGGAACTACTGGACCTATTTGAATTTTTTTTTCAGTATTAATCAAGGAAGGCTTTATTATATATCCTATGTAGCCTATATTATATTATCACGCTAAGACCAATAGGAGCGGAGCACCAATGAAGAATGTTTCAAAATCGGGCAATTTTTCCTATTGTGCTGCGTAAACGATAAAAGTTTAGCAAAAATCATATAATATCACATAATTTTTGCCCTCTGAAAGTTTAAAAAAAGTATATATAATTTGTAAAAAAAAAGTATGTTTTTAAATATAGGTAAGTATAGGTACTTTTTTAATCTAATCCGAAGACGTTTTTGTATATCTTAAGAAGCTTGCCACAATTAATAACCTTTTTTATGCTAAATAAAGGTTGGCAGCTTTTATTTGCATCTCTGTTTTATTGTTTACGTTGTAAGAAGTGTAACAAGGAGAGAAACAATATAAGCTGGCTTATATTGTTTATTTATATTAGGTCGTATTAAGACGCCGATTTTGGGCGCTTGACAGACGAGAGGTTTCTTCATTCTATACTTTAAAATAAAAAATAAATATGTACTGGTTTTTTTTATTTCCTTTGACAAGCGCTTCTCGTACTTCCCATCACTAGTTCTGATTTATGACATGCCGTGAATTTGAATTGGCCAATCGTAATGCATTTCTTCTCTCTCCCCCCGCGTCGTTTACCTCAGCACATTGATACAATAATTTGTTAAGAGAAATCAAAACATTAGGCGTCTATTGGGTTATGTGGTCGCTGGATTTCAGTAATTAGTTAGATTTTGACAATTATTGACGTAAGCATTAGTTTAACGCACTATTGCACGCTCCATACCACCTCCATACAAATATTTTTTTAGCTACAATGTACTGTGTGTCACCCCCATGGATTATACAGACTACAGTCATGTAGGTGGTCACCAGTGCTGCCAGGTCTCCCGATTTTCCGGGAGCTCTCCCGATTTTAGTAAATGTCTCCCGATATCCCGGATCCTCAGTCAAACCTCCCGATTTTTTCCACATCTTGAACAGTTACTAAAAAACACTGCGTCTAAGTGCGTGAAACGAAATAACCTACACAAGTTGCAATACTCAACAAAAGTAATGAGTTTGTAAAGTATGTAGCGTAAAGTATGCCTTGACAGAATGGAATAAAGTTGAATATCAAATAGCAAAACTTTGGAATTCAGATAACACCAGAGTCCAGACAAACCGGTATTTCTCATTATTATACGATCAAATTAAGAGACATAGTTCAGTCTAGTAATTGTAAGGATAAGTAAGGTATTTTAAATGAACAGCATTAGATTGCGTCATGTGAAGTGAGCAAAGTTTTGTTCGCTTGCATTTGCAACCACTTTGCTTTTGTGATTTTGTTGTCTCGGACTAAATATCATTGTTTTTAAGTATTTTAAACAAGTTTTTAAGCTGTAATTGTCAGAATTTAGAATGTCTAGTTCTGAGAGCGATATAGAGGTGCAAAATACACCCCCAAAGAAAAAGAAATACAGTGTCAGCTGCTATAAGCCGGATTGGGAAAAAGATGATCTGTTTGAGGGATGGTTATCAAAAAGTAATAAAGGTAAGCGATATAAAAGCCTTTCTTAGATACTCGCTGATAAAAACTTATTGATCACAAAAACCTATTCATTCGTATTAGCCGTGTTCGTTTCATTTTTCAACTACGCGGCTTTTTTCGCAATTTGGCAGCTGACTGTCAACTTCATCATGTAGTGGCGCGGCGGCTAGCTTCTTGATGGCGCGGGCGACCTAATAAAATGTTGCCAGTTTAAAATAGTATTCTTAAAGTACGGCAGTTTTGTCGTCTTGAGAAATTAACGCTTTTTTGTTGGAATATTTAGGCTATATTAAAAAATATACTTTTCAGGTCCAGATTTCGCTTATTGTAAAGTGTGCTCTTGCGATATAAATATAACGAGAGGGGGTAAAAATGATATTAAAAGACATAAAGAGACAAAAAAACATGAAAGCAATAAGCTGAAAATTCGAGGTCAACAGAGTCTAGACCAGATGATAACAAAAAAATCTACATCGTTAGAAAAACTAGTTAAACAGTCAGAAATTAGAATTGCCGCATTCATAGTTGAACATAATATTCCGATCAATGTGATGGAACATTTCCCAGATTTAATAAGAGCAGTATGCCCAGATTCTGAAGTCGCAAAAATGATTACCTGTGGACGTACTAAAACAACAAAAATTATTTCGGAGGTGTTGGGAAGAAGTGACGTTGATATCATGGTTGAAGCAATGCAGACAAATAGATTTTCATTAACAGCTGATGAAAGTACTGATAAAAGTACAAAAAAGCATTTGGCAGTAATTGTGAGGATTGCTCGAAGTAATCTGAAGGTAAATATTATGTTTATAATGTAAAGTTTACATTTCAAATATGTTACTTTTGTATACTTACTTATTAAACCCTATTTTTTTTCAGGTGGAAGATTATTTCTTTGAATTAATTGAAATTCTTGAAGGTAACGCCGAAAAATTGCATGAAATAATTACAAAAAAAATGACTGAATTGGGGATTCCATATAAAAAAAATATGATAGGGCTGGCCGCAGATGGTGCCAACGTAATGATGGGAAAGAACAATTCTCTTGCCACGAAGTTCAAACAAGACATACCACACCTTTTCGTTATGAAATGTGTATGCCATTCTGTACATCTTGTAGCGTCTAACGCTTGCTTAAAATTGCCTCGAGAACCCGAAGATCTAGCACGGGATGTGTATAACTATTTGAATGGTAGCCCAAAACGTACCGGCTTGTTGAAAGAATTCCAGGATTTTTTGGAACTAAAACCACACAAATTGCTGCAACCTTCCCAAACAAGGTGGCTCTCTTTAGAGGCAGTAGTAAAGAGGCTGCTAGAACAATACGAAGCCTTAAAGTTGTACTTTAGAGACGCTATTTTCAGTGACCGTATTAAAGCTGCAGAAAACATATTGAAAATGATAGAAAATCCAGTGAACAAGCTATATCTGCAATTTATGGCGTATGCCTTAGGTATATTCAACGAACTAAACAGAACCATGCAATCAGAAAATACAAATGTACACATAATTTACAACAGGGTTATGACCGTAATCTACACAATTTTGGGATGTTATGTGAAAGATGAATACATTTCAAGAAATGATCACAAAAACATCGACTATAAAAATCCTAGAAAGTACATGGATATAAAAGATTGGTATTTAGGCGCTGAAGTAGGGGCGACATTATCTTCACCAACATTAACAATCAGTCCCGAAGAGATAAAAAAATTCAAGTTCCGCTGTTTGGAGTTTTACATTGAGGCAATTAAACAACTATTACAGCGATTTCCGTTTGAAGACGATATGGAAATTTAAAAAAAAATGGAGTTTATGGATCCAAAAAAAGTTTGTAGTGGCAAAATACTATCCATCGCCGACATATTGGGAAGGTTCCCAAATATAGCTCCCTCAAATGTTATCCAACAGATTGACACCGAATGGCGGCTACTTCGGAATACGAATTTAAACACTGAAGATGAAAATTTAGAAGTAGGAGCTTTCTGGAAAAAGATAGCCCAGATGCATTTGGGTGATGGCAGCAAAATGTTTCTAAATTTAACTTCGACAGTTTTTAGTTTTATGTGCTTGCCACACTCAAGTGCATCTGTGGAAAGGCTGTTTTCCCAAATAAATTTAACGAAAATAAAGTTACGGAACCAACTCTCTACCTCGGTAATATCGGGAGTCCTGCATACCAAAAACATTTTGAAAAATTCTAATTGCTTCAGTTTCGAAATTAAAGACCAAATTTTACAGAAACATAATAAAAATATGTATTAAAAATCTCCCGATTTTTTTTTGTAATCTTACCTTAAGACTCCCGGATTTTTATAGGTATACTTCCCGGAAAATAAAATTTGTATCTGGCAACACTGGTGGTCACAGCGAAACTTGATAAAAAAAAAATGTCAAGTGGTTTTTTTTTTTTGCTGACAATTTATTGACATAACACCGTTGTCAAAATAGTTATGTCAATGGCAAACTAATTTACGTTGTTTGCGAGATATTTATTTATAATTTATAATTAAAAATGTAAATATTAATGTATAAATCGATGTGCTCAATTAATAACAATTCCCGCTGAATACAATTATATAATTTTCTTCTTATTATCAATAATATTTATTAAATTTTGGAAGTTTGTAGTATCAATGTAATTGCAAAATGATTATGAGACAATACTATTCATAATTTAATCTATTTTAAAACATTGCATGGGTCTAACAAGATTCACAAATAATAGTTAAATAACAGCCCAAGTTTTCTATTATACTTACTGAATTTAATTCAATATGAATGGAAAGAACTATCCAGTTGTATCAAAACAGATGCTTCTAAAAAGCAGCTTAGAGGTTTGCGAGTTTTGCGAAGAAGCCTTTACGAACAGGTAAGCCAACCTAAATTATTTTTTCGGAAAGATATCTGAACATAAATAATAGTGACATGACTACATTTCCCGCCAATTTTACGAAAATGTATCTTCCCATCACAATGTATCTTACATCCCATCATAATACCATCTTACAACGGGTGCTATGGAGTATGGCCTTTTGGGCTTAGTTGTAAAATACTTTAGAGAGTTTTTAAACATAGAAGTTGATAAAGCTCCCTAAAAATCAGCCACTAGCCAGTAAATTTTATTATTGGCATGTTCCTTTTAAAATTTAATACCTCGATCGTGGGAATAGCAGACAAAATTACACAGACCGGGTGCCGCTTGGGAATTGATGGGTTCATAACATTTTAAAATTAGTGTTTAATACTTTGGCAACTTTATTTAAAAATTTACATCTTTTTTTTCAGGTATGACAGCTTAATACATAATGCAACTCACATAATAATACCAATAATTAGGCAAAACCTTGTTGTGTGCAGCAAGTGTGATTACGAGTGTGCATCACAAAATGACCTCCATCAACATATTATTACTGAACATCCTTTGATTATAAAAACTGAAAAACTAAATTTATGGGACATTAAAGAGGAGAATCATGCCATAGATCAAAAACTTCCAGAAAATGACGATGTTGAGGAAGTTAAGTTTATAAGTAATAACAATTTAATTGAAATACAAGAAGATGACTGTTCCGAGGCCGGCTCCGACTTAATCATCACAAACGAAAGCAATTCTAGTCTAGATGATATTATTGAGATAGTAGAAACAATTAGCAGTCCAGCCAGCAAAAAAATGCCATCTTTCAAAGACAGACTGGTGTTTGAAAGTGATGATGACGTAGACACATTATCAGACTCAGGTTGTGTAGAAGAGTACCAACCTACAATGCTGGATAATACAGCTACAAAGCTCTCCTTTGATTTTAATGTTACCAGAAGTGTGCCAGAACTTGCAAATAAAGTTGATTCACCATTAATGTTCAAAATTGTTAACCAGAATGCAGAAATATTACCCGATGAGTATAATTACCATAGTTTGATGAGACCAAACACATTATTCTGTAGATATTGCTCAGCTATGTTTCTAGAGAGGTACTTAATATTTTTCTAAATAAAAAGTTTAAAAATCTCATTATGTAATATGCATATTGTGTTTTATAAACATATTTGTATTCTTATAAGATTGACAAAGTTTTATAATTATGTTTGGTTTTTACGGCTTGTTAAAAATGTTTTTTTTCTATTTCAGGTTTACTTTAATAGTACACGAGCAGAAACATATAAAATTTAAAAATAAAATAATGGGCATGCTGTGCTTGCACTGCGATAAGTACATAGCGGGCAACTACACCCACCTCTCCAAGCACATTGACGCCAAACACAGTAAAGATAAATACAAGGTGTACTGTACTAGTGTGTGTAAGAAGTGCGGCCTGCAGTATCGAAGCTACAAGCATCACATACACAACTATCACTTTACAAAGTGTTGCAATATCAACAAGTTTGTGACCGACAACCACTTCAAGAACCACCTGGACAAGTGTCTCTGCCACACGCACGTCCTGTCCGTGTGTCCGCCGTGCAACATAGCTTTAAAGGAGGACAACAATTTCAAGTGCATGACTCTAGGCATTAAACATTTGAAAGGGGTGCTACAGGAGTGTAAGAAGTGTAATAGAAAAGTAAACGAAATAATAAGTGTAAAACTGAGCTGCAAAATACAATCTCAATATCAGTGTTGGTACGTTCAAGACAAACCGCTTTCTAATAAGGATAGGTTGAAAAATATAAGGATGAGGTTAAAGAAATTAAATATATTGAGTAAAATGTATTGTTTTGTTTTAATCTTTGTTGATAATAACAACCTAGTATTAAACTAGGGTTATTTGTCCGTACATCAAATTATTCTGTGTAATATCACTAGCTGTATGACCGAGCTTTGCTCGGTATCTGATGAAAATGACATTTTCTAGAAATTATTCCTAGCTAGATCGATTTATCGGCCCCGAAACCCCCTATATACTAAATTTCATTAAAATCGTTGGAGCCGATTCCGAGATTCCAATTATATATATATATATATATATATATATATATATATATATATATATATATATATATATATATATATACAGGGTGTAACAAAAATAAGTGATAATACTTTAGGGTGTGTACGTGTTCCTTGTCTCTACCAGGAACACGTACACACCCTTTTTCAATTTTGGTCTTTCAGCGCTGCTACTTTCACAGTGAGCTCTCTAGCTCACTGTGAAAGTAGCAGCGCTGAAAGACCAACATTTTTTTTCACTTTTGTATGGGGAAACTCGTGACGCTCGGGCCCTTGCCCATACAAAAGTGAAAAAAAAAATCGTCTTTCAGCGCTGCTACTTTCACAGTGAACTCTCTACAAGGAACACGTACACACCCTAAATTATTATCACTTATTTTTGTTACACACTGTATATATACAGTGTGTAACAAACGCCTCCGTGGTCTAGTGGTTAGAGCGTCGCTCTCGACTCCGGAGGTCGTGGGTTCCAATCCCGCGTTGGAAACATGTTATTTCCAAGTTTGGTTAGGACAATGCAGGCTGATCACCTGATTGTCTGACAAGAAAGATGATCCATGCGTCGGATGGGCATGTAAAAAGTCGGTCCTGCGCCTGATCTCTCGCCAGTCGTGTCGGTCTTCCGTCCCACTGGGTTATGAGAGTAAAGGAATAGAGAGTGCTCTTGTGTACTGCGCACACACTTGGGCACTATAAAATTACTCCTGCGTACCTGGTCTGGTTTCAATGAAACCGGCCACCGTCACCGAAACCGGTGTGGGGAGTATTATATTATTATATATATATATATATATATATATATACACAAGAATTGCTCGTTTAAAGATATAAGATGTAGTCCAGATGACAGATCATACTAATTAATATTGATTTGTTGTAATATTTATATTATTTAAACATTATTAGGATTCCATACCCAAAGGGTAAAAACGGGACCGTATTATTAAGACTTCAATGTCTGTCCGTCTGTCTGTCTGTCTGCAGGCTGTATCTCAAGAGCCGCTTTGTGCTTGCGAATTGTGTATTTCTGGTGCCGCTATAACAAATACTAAAAACAAAATAAAGTTAATATTTAAGGTGGGCGCCCAATCCCGTACGACAAATGTGTTTTTTTTTGTATTTTTGGCTCATAATCCATAATGGCAATATGTAGGCACTTAAAATTTTCATAAAATCCTCGATTATATGTGTTTTTTAAATAATTAATAATAATATTAAAATAAAATATATTTTTTTTTAATTAATTAATTCCATACAAAAACACAATTTTTGGCTTATTTTTGCTCTATAACGGTACAAAACCCTTCGTGCGCGAGTCCGACTCGTACTTGGCCGATTTTATATATTTTAGTTGTTTCAGGTACACAGGTAACATACGCTTAGGCAGTTATAATATAGATTAATTATTTATCATTCCAATAATTCTTAAAACTCATTATTTATATATACATATTATTACTATTCATGAAGCCCTAAGCGGCCGCATCCGGCCGCGATAACAATAGATAACCTATTGTGTCTCGTTATTCCACGATCGATAGGTTAATTAAGATTAAGAAAATCGACTTCGAATTCGTGATTTTAAAGCATATTTATGAGTAAGTGAACAGGGATTGAAATTTGAATTCCTCCGCTCTCACCCCGCCAAGGAACCCTTTGTGCGCGAATCCAACTCGCTCTTTGGCTTTGGATTGTTTATTATTATTGTTTATAAACTGAGTTACCATTCACTATGCCAAAGTTTAGTCCATGTTAAATTAGCACTTGATGATTTTATGTGTTCTTAATTATATGAACATAACAGATTAAATTGGGTTTTATTTAGAATAAATGATGTTCCTAAAAGTAATTTAGGTGATGGTTTTTCTTTAAAAAGTTGTAGTATGTTTTTTGAACTAAGGAATTGTTACTTAAACTATATTAATAATAGTTATTCGTTCAGTAAAATAGTTTCGCAAATAACTTTAAATAGTAAGCTGAATTCGCATTATTTAGGGTGCATAATTAGTGTGCAAGTCAGTATTTTTGGTGAAACTTTCAAATATTTTGATCGAGAAAAGGGAATATACAGATATTGATTTAAATACATGCCTTTTAAATACGCCTAGTGCCTACAAAATATAAATAGTGATAGTACACTGAGGTTGTGTACTTCTTCTGTAATAAGGAGAAATTTAATTTTAAAGTTTGTAGGTACAGTCACAGAATTGAGAATAGATAATAGTAAAGTACAGTTAACACTGTACGACTAATTGTATTTTAAAAAGATAAAACCGACTTAAAATTGTACGTACTTAAGAATTAAAATTCCCTATCTCAAAAACTACTGAACCGATTTTGATAAAACTTGCATTATTCACTAAGTTGAACAATACATCACAACAAAAAAAGAACCAATTAAATCGGGTTTGTAGTTCCGAAGACATGCGAACACAAACATAAAAACATACATACATACATACATATTTTGAAAGGCACATTTGTTCAGACGCTGATATTATGGACTATAACATAATAATATGTATTTGAAAACTGGGCAGTTCTGGAAATATTACATACACTCGTCGAATTGATAAACTCCTTTTTTGGAAGTCGGTTAAAATGCATTAGTCTAGTTGCTAGTTTACCAGTCGAGACTAGAGACCAAACTACAAAAGAAGATTGGGAATTTTAGAACCAGCGTCGGAAGCCCCCAACTAGTTTTGGATATACATGCCTACTCGTAGGTAAACAGCATACAGTCTTGTTTGGCAATAGGGATAATGACAAGGTCAAAGATTAGCGAATTTTGTTAATAAAATAAAGAAATCACGGTAATAAATAAGTGTTCCCAAAATTTCAGCTTCATAGCATTTGTATTTTTTTTGTTATGCGCCTTCAAATTTGGATATTCAAGTCGAATTTTTTTTCAATTAAATTTCTTAGTATTTGTATACAATTCGATAACTTATGCAATTAAAAGCAACTTTTGTTATGAAACCACTTTCATAAACGCAATATTTAATATACCTGTCAAACAAAGTTGTCTCCCGATGCGTACAAACTACGAAAGACTGACGTCATACTTTCGTAGCACTTTGTATGGAGCGTTTCGGGCAGGTCTTTTTTATGAGATATTTGAATTGTCATATCTTGGTGAATTTTTAAGCTATCAGATCATTCTTTTAACAATGTTTCTATTTCTTAAGTGTCTTTCAATTACCGATAAGAAAAAAAATAGTCATCATGCCTATTGGTGGCTACTGGCTACCGAACTGACTGACAGTTATCCATCATGTGCCATGTGACATGTCCTTTCGAAACCATCGAACATTCCGTTCGTTCACAACTCCGTTGCGCCAAAATTCGTTTATCGTACGGGAACCGTACATTTTTCGAGACAATAGTATCTTATTTCCTTTCCCAGCACTCAAAGTATCTTCATATCATATTTCAGAAATATCGGTTGGTGAAGAGCTATAAAAGAAAGACATCAGATAGACTCACATCTATAAGTATGGATGTGAAATGGGATTACACTCGTAAGCGGTAAGACTACAGATTTACAGACAGTCGACTGTAGAGCAGTGGCGTAACTATTAAACATCCGGGGCCCGTGGCAAATTGATGGGGCCCTATCAGTAAAAATCGTCACGACTCACGTTAAAAATAAAACAATGTATAAAAAAAATCTTTTGGGTCGGGGGCCCGTGGCGTTTTGCCAGCCCTGCTACCCTATAGTTACGCCACTGTGTAGAGTGTAGACAAACAAAATTAGAAAGATTTTAAAGTATTTATTCTTATTCTTGAACGATTATTGACTTCCATCATTTATTAATAACATTATCTGCTTTGATTGGTAATCTTAATAGTAAATTATTGAAGTAAACAATCACATCTAGTACCTAAAGTCGATGCGTTTTGATGGATGACCAACAGTGGATCCCGTCGATCGTCGATCTTCGTCGTTGTATACTCCATCGTACATTGAGTTGGCATCTCCCGCGAGCCGCGTCGTCCACAAAAGCTCCTAATAGATATAACAATTAACAATTTGGCATGCGTGCTCCTTTATTATTAGATATGTTTACGTAATATGCGCGTACTTAGTGCTTACGAACAAACAATACGTCGGCGTCGTATCTTTTATTGGGTCATCGTGACTTAGAACATGCGAGTTGCGACCTGTTTAATGTTTTACAGTATCCAATAAAACTAGTACTTATAGTTTTAAACCAAATACATTTTTACCTACTTATTAAATTGCGCCAAGAACTACCAGTGAGAGGTAGGGCAGATGCTCCGGTTTTGGCCACTGACCCCTTTTTGGCCATTTTGGACTTCCGAGCGGTGTTATTAAGGCATAGACAATAACGTTACTTTATGATGTACGGTTTTTAAAATATTGAAATATGGCAACACTTTTACCGATGACAGTGGTGATATGTCAAATTTCACTTTGACGTAATACACCATTTTTTGTAGATGGTCGTGAAATGTGGTTATTCTTAGCAAAAACAATAAGGCGAGCGGGTGAGTAATCAGTTGTAATTTTCGGAATCTTTGTTTATTTTTTGGACGTATATGTTAATATTACATAAGAAACATACTGTCTCAGTAGAAATAAAGTTATTTTACCGCCACACTTTTAAGAAGTGAGGTTATTCGTAGGTGGCCACTAATGGTACCTAAATTATAAGATTCACCATCTTTGGCCACACAGCTGGCCAAAGATGGTGCCCATAGGAACCCCAATTCTGGCCACATGTTTTTGTTATTGACTTTTTAATATGTGTTCTGATAGTTTTCGCTATTTTCAGAAAAATAAAATGTCGAGGCTTCCGAAGAAAAATAAAGTAGATGATGTGAAAAGAAAATTATTTCAATATTCTCCGCACAAAGTGACACAAGCATTGAACGCAATCAGAAAGGGGATGCCGGTTGCCACTGCTAGTAGAGACTTTAATGTACCTCGAACTACTTTGCGGCATAAACTTTCTGGAAAAGCCCCAGAAACATCTGGACATGTGGGACCCCAGGCCGTTCTTGGAAGAGATTTAGAAAGAGAAATTGTCTTATGGATTAAAGATTGTGCTCGTGCTGGATTTCCAATCAATAAGGAAGGTCTATTAGATTCGGTCAAAAAAGTAGTCATAAAAGGACAACTTAAGACACCTTTAATCAAGACTGAGTAGGTACTATAATAACTACAACCAAAGTTCCTCTTAATTAAAAATATATACCCACTGAAATATATAATAAGTTTGCAATTATATAAAACCAATATCAAAGATTGATAGGCACTTACCTCAATGTTGATCTCTTTAATTTTTAAGATGAATAATAAATAAATCTAGATTAATATGCATATATTTGTGTTTTATTTTTTGGTGGCCAAAACTGGCACGGAATGTGGCCATAAATGGAGTAAATCTGGCCACAAGTGGCACAAAGTGACATTTTTTTTTCTTTTTCAAATTTTTCTTTACGTATTTGAATTTCTTAAAAAACATGTTTTGCAAAGCAAGAACAACATATTTTTAAATACTTTTTTTAAACAATCATGCTCTTTACAACTAAAACTATAGATTATGAAGGGATCAAAGTCGACGAATCTCTTAAAATGGCCAAAACCGGGTCATCTGCCCTAAGTAGACAGTAAGAAATTACTGTCTACTTACCTCTCACCCGTAGTGAGTGACATCGATAAATATATTTATTTCTCGTGGTCTCTAATCTCTATCTAGAGCGGGGGTTCTCAAACCTATTTTGTCTACTGCCCACTTCGATAACTAATTAATAAGTTTTAGCGCCCCCATTGTTTCAAAGCATCCAGATGAAATAAATCATCCCTCAGTATAGCCGAGTTACCTAAATTAGTTTCGCAAAAAACGTGTAAGTACCTACTTAATAGTTCCTGGTTTTGCTATTTTTAAACTACTACAATGAAGCAGGTGCCAAGTTACAACATTGCCAGAAGAGGTAAAAATAGTGGGTTATAGTGGGTTATATATTTGAAGTCGATGGCCCTAATAAAAATAGAGTTTTACGAAGTTAATTTTTTACCCATATGAAGCATTAGAGTGGATAAGTAGGAACGAGTACCTATATAGCGTACTATTAAACACAGTTACGGTATATTACTTATACTTAAAAATAAATATTGTTTAAGTACTTACTTAGTTAGGTAAAGTTTGGTTTTTTATTTCAAAGATCTCAGTCTCCGTTTCATTTTGAAACCTATGAATGCTGAGAATTGAGACGCATGCAGCATGTATAGAGAATCAGATTTGGAGCAGCTCTTTATGTTCCCAATTACTTTGGGCTTTGAGTCAGTCACGAATAAAACTCACTAGTTTGTGTCCGCTCGCAGTCGTTACATTACACCGCGCAAAAAATATTGAGTGCGTTAATCGAAACGCAAAAAATTGGGGACCAAATGAACGTTCTAATTTTGAAATATTTACACGTGTTGTGATTTGCGTTCGAATTTTAAAGGTGAAAAACAGTGTTGTCACTTGGATTTAAGGTGATTATTACCAATATTGATGTGAATTTTATTGGTCTACCGTTTCTATTAAGTATTGCAGTTTAAGACATTGTTAAAATTTTCTTACCTACTATTCTGTCATAGTTAAACTTATTTTGTTATGAAAATACAAATTTGTTGAACTGCGTCACTACTTCACTAGCTGTAATTATATAAGTAGGTATATCTAATGTAAATAATGCAAAAATGTTCTCCAACTTTGGTCAATTATCATAAATTATTGGTAATTTTCGTGATATTTTGCATTGAAGCAGATGTTTTTGATGATTATTTCGCTGTATTTTGTGGACCGATTCTTGTTGTTCTATAGGTTATAATATTAATTTTGTATAACAATTACGAAAGTCGTGAGCTGATGATGGGATCTATGAGCAATCGAGGGAAATCCTTGAAATTTATTGAAACACACATAGTGGTTAAGACTTAAGATGTACCTACGTTGTTTCTTGTAAGTAACTTAAACTTATGTTACGAATGAGTGAAATTTCATGTGAAGGTGTCTCTTGATCCAAAGGCACTTAACATAACTCATAAACCTTTAAAGATAAAAGTTTAGAAATTGCAGCATTGCTTAAATAACTGGAAGCATTTACCACAATTTTGCTTACAGTACTTAATATAATATGGATAGTTAACATTCGTAGTGGTTAAAGCCTTGTCTTGTAGATAACTAAAAAGATTAAATTATTTTTTTTAACAAAAAATTGAACCCGACTTCCAAGGTAAAAACAATATTCTGAGAATGATCGAAAAAGTATGAAATAGGTAATTCTTATTCTTCATTATGTTCCTTTTTCAAAATTCGACTAAACCTCAACTTATTCTGTAGGTACCTACCGGCTAAGTTCTAAGTATGTCGAGTATTTCAGTTCAAGGAGGATATTAGATTATCATATATATTGGATCCGAGATCATTGAGTCAATGATATTGGATAATGTAATATAGACATATGATTCATTTCTTCCTTGATCATAGATTTTTGACATTTGCTGAGAGATTGGATCCAATACGGTCATAGAAATAGGTGTTGCCAGTTATTTAATATAAAAAAGAGTTTTTAATTTCTTGTTCGTTAATATGTTTCAAATAATGTACAGTCTGTCAAAAAAGTCATGAAATTAAAAAGTGGCAACATCGTAGTGTCATCCCTTTTTTCTTAGATTGATTTGAAAGGGATGACACTACGATGTTGCCACTTTTTAATTTCATAACTTTTTTGACAGACTGTAATGTAATTATTTTTCTAATTATATACTTGGATAATCTTGCTGAAATAACAAAAAACAAGCCATATTAAAAATGACGATGTCTTTTGACACATCGAATTCTCTGAGATCTAGTAACCCTGACGTCAATACCTGTCAGTGTTAGCGCTGTCCATTAGCTATTGAAACCACAGACGTAAAATAGGATCAATGAAATATGATAATGTAATAAGCAGATATGATCAAATGATCATATATATTGGATCCTATATATGATCATAGAAATGATCCAATATAAATGATAATGTAATCCCCCCCCCCCCCCCCCAAGGCTGGTACCGACTTTAAACGAAAAAAAATTGAGTACAGAATAAGTTGAGGTTTAGTCGAATTTAAAAAAAAAACTAATGAAGAATAAGTATTAAGTATTTTGTACTTTTTAGATCATTTTCAGAATATTGTTTTTACCTTGGAAGTCGGGTTCAATTTTTTGTTAATTGTATGGAAATATTCATGTCGCTGGAGCCCTTGCCCATACAAATCATTAAAAAAAATTTCTCCATCGCCGCTACTACTCTTACAGTTAATACTATATAAGGGATACATACACACCCTAAAGTATTATCACTTAGTTCTGTTACACCTCGTAGATTCCAAGTATGAGGTATCTATTCTTTTTTTTTTTAATGAAATAAAGGGGGCAAACGAGCAAACGGGTCACCTGATGGAAAGCAACTTCCGTCGCCCTCGCACCATCAGAAGAGCTGCAAGTGCGTTGCCGGCCGGGAACAGGGTAATAGAGGGAGGGTAAGGAAGGAAAGGGAAGGGAATAGGGGAGGGTAGAGAAGGGAAGGGAATAGGGGAGGGTAGGGGAGGGAATAGGGGAGGGTAGGGAAGGGAATAGGGTAGGGGATTGGGCCTCCGGTAAACTCACTCACTCGGCGATTTTCTGTGAGAACGTGGTATTTTTCCGGTCGAGCCGTCCCATTCGTGCCGGAGCATGGCTCTCCCACGTATATATATCCTACTATCCTTTAAGATAACTATGTAGGTGGTTTACCTTTATGTTTTGTTTAAACAAAATATAGTCTCCCAGACATTCCCCGTGCGTGACAAACTATTGATATATTGCCAATAGTAACAGCTGTAAGTGTTGATGGAGGACTGGGCCGGGGACTTGTCCGAGACGTGACGATTTATTCCGACCAGAGGTTGAACAGAAATGCCAAGGTGTTATATTATGTAAAAAGAAAAAATTACGTAAAGCCAGCTTACGCCCTTGTACGAATGCTAAAAAAATTACAATTGGTAAAAAAAACGAATACCCGTGCGCATAAGACTGCAACGCACGACGAACGCTAGAGGGCGTTGATGTATTTAAACGTACAGTTTTATAAAAATATTTGAATATAACGATTTTAGGACCTCCTATCTTTTCTCGTGAATTGCAAACCTCACATCATGCTTTTGATTTCTTATTGGCAGCCATCATTCACCGACACCGCAGACTTGTCGGCACCAACATTATGTTATAGACACATTTAATTTGCCAAATAATCTGCTATCAGACTGATTCTGTTCATTGATTTATCACTTCAATTATATTTACGTATTGACAACATATTAAATATCGATACTATGCAAGCGATAAATTTAAATTTACTATACAGTGCCATAAATAGAAGTTACACAATATTGTAGAAACTAGAATGCAATCATCAATAATATGAATGTTCTCAAAACTTTCTAAAGAAGATTGAATTTTGAGCCCGTAAAACTAGTAGGTATCTATCGACACTTCTAAGCAACGTTTATCTTTTGTGAGATAGATAGAAGACAAAGAACTTAAAGGCTGAAGAGATAATAATTTCGCATCAAAACAAGATTGATAAATGGCTGTTAATTGCGAAACACAATATACCGATTATTGTGTTCGGTGCTGGCAGCGGCCGCGGGCGCATGACATTTGCTTACATCGAGCTACACACTATTTATAATGACCTAAAACTACGTGAATCCAGGTCGAATGTCGCACTTCCGTATTCCGATACCTGTCAATCCATCGACAGCACACAACCTCAGGATGCGCCCGCACTCTCCCGAAGGAACCTTCACAATAACTGGGACCAATGACGGATTAATCCTTAATCAAATTAAGCAATTGCCTAGGGCATCACGTCTAAGGGGGAACCAGAAGAAGAAAAAAACCTCCGTCCTTAGGGCATCACGTCTCACTCTCACGTCACCAAAAAGCACATCAAACTAATATTTTTAGGTGGTAAAAGTTTAAAGATCGATTCTAGTTGATATACGGATTGGGGGAGGGGCATAGGCATGAACTGCTTAGGGCATCTTAGTCCGTCACTGACTGGAACTAAAGTTCAAAATAATGGTCCAAAGAATGCCAAAGATTAATGCCATTTAGGGTTTTCATCGAGTAGGCTCTATAACAGCTGAACCGATTTGAACAATGATGAAGACATAATATATTAACATGGCAGGCAATGGGCTTCTCTACATGTTGAAGTAGCGGTCAAAATCTAGGTTAGGTATACCTAATATTCTCATGTTGAGACCAAATTATATCGTGATTCTTTATAAAAACAAATTCCATCCGCATTTAAACCCAACGTCCCAACGTCAGCAACTACTTAAAATGCTTCTACAATTAGTGGACTTACATGTCTCGCGTAATTTCACTTTACAAAAATATTCGAATCAAAATTCCAAAATTATGGTTAGTGCATGCTAAGGACTCATAATTAACGTTAATAAACGCACGGATCTTAAAGAGAATCTATTTTTAACGTAGGTATTTTAAAATTACTTAACTATTTATTTGTTATTAATATTTTATGGTAGAATCACGAGATGTCAACTGGCAACACTGCGCACGAGCTGTCAAAGTGACGTGCGAATCGTGCGATGAGTGACCCGCGTTCGGATACCGATGCCGAATGTAGCTCGGAGGAGGACGTGGACTCCGGCATCGTAGACGAGGCGGCCGACGACACGACACACGACAGACCGACCGACTGCATGGATCTTGCCGAGTTCTTCACGTACTGGTGAGTTTACTAGCCTTCTTTAGTAAGCAGGATCAAAAACCTCTAGTAGAATATTTTTTAATAGAGTTTCTTAAGTGATCCTTATGTTCCGTCAGAGAGGAAGCTATGTGTATTGTTAATCCATAAGATCATAGAGGCCGCGCTCAGTCTTGAGATCTCAAATCGCTTGACAAAAATGGGCAATGTTCGAATTTTTTCGATCTTTTTAGTAAAGATTTTTGACTAGCCATCTCAAAGTTGTGATGTATAATCGCAATTTCCGTTAATTTCTTCGATACTTTTAACTGAGAAATTAATGGAAATTGCGACGCGAGGCAAGTAGATATTATTATTATTATAACAGTGGTGGATTTACAAATTTTCCGCCTGTAGGCTATTCAATTTTTGCCGCCCCTATAACTGACCTTTGAAATATAATACGTTAGTTTAGTTCACAATCATATCCCACCAAAAACATTTTTTGAATTTTTTTGCTGCGACGACCAAACAAGGTTTTACACTGTGAGGTAGCGAAACGGCGAAGCCATACATATTTACTGGTATGTAGAATTGGTTTCAGTTAGGGTCAGTAGAGTTAGATCGTGTAGATTCAGAAGCTTGGCTCTACATGAGATCTCATATCTTTTTCACAGGGTAAACCGTAAACCTTATATTGTGGTCGTCTCGGCAATATTTTACAAGAAATGTTTTTGGTGGGATTTTTTATTTCTGTATTATAAAAATGGGGCTAAATTTGCCGCCCCTCTAAATCTGCCGCCCTAGGCTCCAGCCTACTTAGCCTATTGGTAAATCCGCCACTGTATTATAATATGTCGCGCGCATCGACAGAGTATAATACCATCTTGCACTAAATCTCGCTTTCCGGGCTAAAAGGAGGAAGAGAGAAAATACTTACCTACATAAAAAAATAAAAACAAGAGAAAAAGTATAAAAATATATTAATTTCAGTTTTGTGACCTTCCCCGAGTAGGCTATAGCCTACACACCACAACGCAATTCCAACTTATCTGCCACCTGAAAATAAACAAAGTATATTGATCAATAATAATTAATTGTGAAAAACAATTAATCCAATATGTAACTCTATACAAGGCAATACGTTCTCGAATCACGTTATATCACTTTAGCCCAATTCACACAAATCGGAGCGTTACAATCGAACGAAGATCATACTTTAATAATTGGGCCCAAAGACTACACCAGGTTTCTGAGGTGTTTTGACTGCAGTTTATTTAATCAACAGAGTTGTTTATTGTTTAATTTTTTGACGTACGAATCAATAAATAAAGGGTGTATTTCAGATCTAAACTATGATGAAAAGTGCTCAGTGAAATGTCAGTCAACATTTTTAATAACCGCTGATGACGCGAGCGCACTCCGCAGCCAAACTCTTGGCCTGAATTCACGAGTCGCCCTGACACTGTGACTGACTCTAATCCCAGTCACATCGCACCGAAATTGTGCCCTCTAGCCATTACTGTCACAAAATAATCCCGATACAATTATGACTGACTATTGTGATTTGCGTGACTTGAAACCACAATTCGAGGTCGAGGCGGATAGACCTTTTTAACCGACTTCCAAAAAGATGGAGGTTATTATAATTAGATTTGCTCGGTGCACAGCTGACATTAAGATCACTCTTTTTAAAGCATATTGCCAGACATTTTACACGAACAGTGTGTGGGCCAAATATACACAGAAGTCTTACAATGCCCTGCGTATTCAATACAACAACATCTTCAGGGCTTTGTTCCGGCTGCCTCGCTACTGTAGTGCATCAGGTCATTTAGCCGAAATTTTTCGTTTTCGCTTCGTTAAAGAATCGCCGATCAAAATGTATGGAATTGACATAAGACGAGTCGAACGTCAACGTCATATTATCGAACGCTTATGTCAATTCCATACATTTTCATCGGCGATTCCATAACGAAGCGAAAACGAAAAGATTTTGGCTCACCCCCCTGGTATGTTTGCAGATGCCGGTGTAGATGACTTTTATGCACAAATGAGGAAAAAGGTCGCCTCACTAGTAAACAGAGTGCGGGGGAGCTCGAACAAAGTCCTGAGGATGGTTAGTGAAAGCCTAGATTCAGTCTTGGTGGGCAGGTTCATTGAACTTCATGTTATGAAGTCTCAATGAACCTGTCAATCATAGACTTAATTTTTTAATTTTTAGAATTTTATTTATTCAATTGTGAATTATATAAGTGTACTACTAACATAGTTTTTTAAGTCAAATTGTTACTAACACTATGGATCAATGGTCTGAAAATAAATGATTTTTATTTTATTTTTATTTTAATTAGTTTTAAACCTGTTGTTTGATTTTTGACTATTTTTTATTTATGTTGGCTATAATGCTTTTGTATGAAGTCTTCCTAGTTCCTTACGAGTTAGGCCAGGTTCACACGGCACAATTAATCCTGCACGTTTTTTGCAGTATACGTCTTAACGAATAAATAGTAGCGCATACAATGCATATAGACCATTCACACGTCGATTATTCTGCACGATTTGTTGCAGTACAATCGGCGTATGAATGTTAAGACTTATACTGCAAAAAACGTGCAGGATTGTGTCGTGTGAACCTACTCTTATGACTGAACTTCGACTTATAATAGATTCCTATTGCAATTAAATAGCAACGCTTCGTTACTGAACAAAAATAATCACACCGGGGTACGCGAATATTTATTTTAAGGTAGTAGAGTCTATCGTGTCAATTAACGCTTTAAACAGCTATTATATGTCACGACTTACGAAATAGCTTCCTCATGTCATGATATAGCTGTCATATGTTTGTCTGACACGACATTTGACACGAAAAACCCTACCGTCCCTCTGATGGCGAATGATATATCGATAACCCTCATAAAACTGGAGTGGGCACGGTCTGGTAAACACCGCCTATGCTTGTAGTTTGTACTGACTACGAAAAATTTAATTTATCAAACATACCGGGTCCTCCGTCCACAAAATGAACACCACCGCCATCTCCATCCACAACATGAACACCGCCGCCGTCGCCATCCACGACATGAATACCACTACCATCATCATCCACTACGTGAACACCACTACCATCATCATCCACTACATGTACACCTCCGGGGCCATCATCTACCACGTGGACTCCGCCGTCTCCGTCCACGACGTGAACACCACTATCTCCATCCACTACATGTACACCGCCACCCTGAAACATAAATTATGAAGTCAGAATACAGAAAAAGTGTATGTTCGTGTTTACCAGCCTTCTATGTACCATCACACGTTGTCAAAAGACTGTTTAGGTAGGTATGGACTATGGTTCACAATGTAAAATATAGAAAAGTAAAAATATAATTTGCCTGCGACCGTCGCGTCCTAAGGCTCAAAAAACAAGAGGAAGATACAAAATGTGAGAAAAAATAATACACTGTGCAGAATGGCGGCGATTATTGAAAGTTTTACATTTGAAAACCTGTGGCCAGTGGCCATAGGCCAGATCACTAATAATAAATAGTAACAAACAAACATACATACATCCCCGTCAACTACGTGCACGTCACCCATGATTGCGTTATATCTAAGTACTGGCAGGTAGAGCCATATTAATCTTATATGTCGATAGCACGTAACGCACCACGAAAACTATGGACTTGACAAATATTGTGTCACTAACAATTACTAAACACAAAGGTAGCCGCAACATTTGTTCATACAGACGAAAGGTTTATATTTTGAGGTGAGGCTAGGTTTTCGCAGACGACAGATATATTATATAGTTTTCAATATATATAGAATATTCATCAAAACATTAGATTATATTATCCTGAACTCGGATTGATTTGGGCACTCGCGCGACGTACAGAAAATTTGAACAAGATACATTGAGAATAGTTAATTATGACTTGAGTTGACCTCAAAGAACATAGTGTTTTGTTGCCAAAATCTATGTACTATCAGAGAAGTTGATTCCTAGGCGCTTAACTCGCGTTAAGTCAAACCCATCCGACCGATCACAGCTAACATTGAAATGACATAAGCCGACCACATGACGTAGGTCCGTCAACTGCCTAGGAATCAATTTCATCGATGGTACATTTACTAAGTATATGTTATATGTATATTTAGGTATAATTTTAGATAATATTCAATTCTATGGAGGTTATTCTTTACATTCGGAGGTTACATTTTGGATGTTTAATTTCAGCTCAAGTTCAAGGATTATGTAGTCTATTTTAACGACTGATAAAACAACTTGGGCATAACTTTTCTAGTTAATCGCCCACTTAATCAGATAACAGGATTAAGGGCTATTTAGCGTTTATGTAGGTAGTTCCTGCTGTCTTATCTAATCTGAGCTGTAAAATACTGAACTAGGTAATCATTCTGTGATTGAAATTAAAGAGTACGAGCGAGTTACCTAATGCTTACAACGTATAGATTCATGTCATTGGCATTCACTTGCTATTAGAAGCTGCCTGTAATTTCATTCGCAGGTAAATTCGTAAGCCGTATGGTAGTTGACACTTTGTATTGATAAAAAACTGTTTTGTCCTTTCCAGGGAACACAAATTATTTTGTTAGTTAAAAAATAGGTTTAGCAAGTAGCAGGTTTAAGCGTGAAGACACTTGCATTTTATTACGGTTATGTTATCTCCACAAAATGTACGATTTCAGTGGGACTTGCGTGTCGTTTACTAGCAGAAACCCAGAAACAACACGACAATCTTAGGGTCTACACAGACGGACCGCATTTCAACTGCAATCCAACTGCAAATTGCAGTTCAAGTGCAGTTTGAATGCAGTTGACACGACTGCAATAGAACTGCAAACCAAACGCGCAGTCGGATTGCAATTCAGTTGCAGTCGGCGTGCAGTCGTGTGGACTGTTTGGTTTGCAGTTCTATTGCAGTCGTGTCAACTGCATTCAAACTGCACTTGAACTGCAATTTGCGGTTGGATTGCAGTTGAAATGCGGTCCGTCTGTGTAGACCCTTGATCTCTATCATCGTTTATAGACGGCCGTGGGACAAATGTTATATTTTTGTTTGAGCAGGACATAATGAGGCCACGTCGTGTATCATTTGTTGCTGGAGACTCATTAGTTAGTTTTTCATAGCATTTGATACGATCTGCGGTGAAACAAATTCTTTTTTTTTAATATTTTTTTTTATGAAATAAGGGGGCAAACGAGCAAACGGGTCACCTGATGGAAAGCAACTTCCGTCGCCCATGGACACTCGCAACATCAGAAGAGCTGCTGGTACGTTGCCGGCCTTTTAAGAGGGAATAGGGTAATAGGGGAGGGTAGGGATGGGAAGGAAAGGTAAGGGAATAGGGTAGGGGATTGGGCCTCCGGTAAACTCACTCACTCGGCGAAACACAGCGCAAGCGCTGTTTCACGCCGGTTTTCTGTGAGAACGTGGTATTTCTCCGGTCGAGCCGGCCCATTCGTGCCGAAGCATGGCTCTCCCACGTTAAATTCTTAAAAAAGATTAGGAAAAAATCACTAAATCTGAGTATTCGCAAAAATACAAACGACCGTACTCAGAGAGATGATCCTTAGTAATTTAAAGAATGTCATCAAGGCCATACAATATTTTCTGTCCAACTCATCATTTGATTAAAGTTGAGTAATTTTTAACCCACCAACTCCCAAGCAGCACCCGGGTGCCGCATAACAATTGAAAATCTATTGTGTCTGTAATTCCCACGATCGAGGTACTTATATTAGATGTCAGGACGAACTTACAAAGATAGCTGGTTCCAACTGAATGGAAACAGCGAAATCAAGAGAACACTGGTCATCTTTAGAGGAGGCCTTCACCTGTGGAGGGATTCTTACAGTCGAAGCAAAATAAACATAATATTATGTTAATTAACTATAAATAGTATATTGATTGTGTTATTTTACTGATAATAAAATAGAAATAAATTATTATGAAAGGCTTTTTATTTTGTTTTATCTTCGCTTTATCTCTATTTGTGGACGTAAGTCCTCCATGACATTTTGTTCTATCTAGAGATAAGTCTAACTAGCTTATCTCTCCTAGGTCTATAATAAAAAGTTCCTTAAAGATGTAAGGAACTTTTTATTCGTTTACAATTTTTATTTTCTTTAATTCCGAGCAAGACTCATTATCCAAAGCAGTATTTCTCTAAAAATATAATAATTAGCGCATACATGGTGTGTTAAAATGTGTCGCGACTTCAGGAAAAGTAATTGTCGCGTGCGCTAAAAATTGTTCAATTGATTTAAAACTTATGGTAATATATTAATGTATGTATATGTATACATTTACCGGCGCGGGCGGCATACCGGACACGCTAGAGGTGGTGGTGCGGAACACGAAAGTAATGTCACAGGTTAAGCAACACCGGGTGGGCGCGGCGCTGGATGGGTGACTGTATGATGACTCTATGATACCTATTAAAAAGTTATGATTGATGATTGAAATAATTTTAAAACTTACTCGTTTTAACAGTATACTTAATTACAGTGTCATATGATACAAATATTTAAATTACACTACTTAGCTTTGGGCCACTGACAATTTTAAGATCTCTAGCATAAAGTTAATATATTCGGCTAGGTAGCTATATTATGTTTATGATCTCTATACAAAAGCAAAAAGGATCTTCCCTTTTTTAGGGTTCCGTAGCCAAATGGCAAAAACGGAACCCTTATAGATTCGTCATGTCTGTCTGTCTGTCTGTCTGTCCGTCCGTATGTCACAGCCACTTTTCTCCGAAACTATAAGAGCTATACTATTGAAACTTGGTAAATAGTTGTGGTCTGTGAACCGCATTAAGATTTTGATACAAAAATGGAAAAATTATCAAAAATTTTAGGGGTCCCCATAGGTACACCTGAAAAAAAAATGTTTTTTTTCATCTAACCTATGCGTGTGGGGTATCTATGGATAGGTCTTCAAAAATCATATTGAGGTTTCTAATATCATTTTTTGTAACCTGAATAGTTTGCGAGAGATACTCTTCCAAAGTGGTAAAATGTGTCCGTCTAAATAAGTCTAAAAAAAATATATGATGTACATTACTATAAAAACTACCAACGAAAATTGGTTTGAACGAGATCTAGCCAGTAGTTTTTTTCTACGCCATAAATGGTAAACCTTAAATTAACTTCCATTAAATCAACTGAAATACCTATAAAAATAAATCAAAAACCTTTTAATTTCATAGAAATAAACGTTATTGCTGCTGCGGAACCCTTCATGGGCGAGTCCAACTCGCACTTGGTCGGTTTTTTTTATTTTCACAGTGTTCGATTTTAAATCTCTTCGGTTTGTGTGTGATTTATATGGCTTTCATTACAAAGTGACGGAAGTTCGTTAAAACTTTGTGGTCAATAAACTTTAAAATCCAATTTTTGTATCAGTGTTATTAATTTCCTCTCTAGCCGGTATGCGGTATGCATTACACACAGCAGTATAAATCACTCTCTTTCAAGAGTAAACTTATGGAGCCATAACTCCGAGTATAATTATTGACTTATAACCATTTATAACTGACTGGTGGAGCTTCACACTTAGCCGACGCTGCGATTTTGTACAAAATAAAAGTTTTTCAAGGTTGTTGTATACAAACCTATTATGTTGCATTTTCGTTAATTTCTAAAGCTTTTTAGCGAATACGGTATATATTTTTTTATTTTTTATTTTATTAAATAAGGGGGCAAACGAGCAAACGGGTCACCCGATGGAAAGCAACTTCCTTCGCCCATGGATACTCGCAGCATCAGAAGAGCTGCAAGTGCTTTGCCGGCCTTTTAAGAGGGAATAGGATAATAGGGGAGGGTAGGGAAGGCAATAGGGTAGGGGATTGGGCCTCCGGTAAACTCACTCACTCGGCGAAACACAGCGCAAGCACTGTTTCACGCCGGTTTTCTGTGAGAACGTGGTATTTCTCCGGTCGAGCCGGCCCATTCGTGCCGAAGCATGCCTCTCCCACGTATAAAATGTTGTTAAGGTGATACTTATTTTTTATTAATGTTAGATAACTTTTAATCATGACCACAGCATGTAGTAAAATAATCATGCGTCATGTGACATAGATAATATTGTAACACATAGTTATATATTACTTTACCAATAATAGTATTTTAAAAAGATGAAACCGACTTCAAAATTAATTGAGAATTAAAAATACTGTTACGTGCTAGGGTTCGAGGATTTGGAGAGTAAGACCTGGTGACTCTCTTGAAGACTTTATTAACACTGCACTAAACACTAGGTCACAACACTTAGCACTAAGTCCAAACACTAATCACTAGGTCCAATCACTAAGCACTATCACTGTCCTAGGTCGTAGCCAAGTCGCAGGTTTCACTGGTTCACTCACTATTGATCACTTGCCTCGAAGATCGCTCAGATCGAACTGACTCGCCGGGCCTACCTGCGGCTTTTTATATGGCGAGACGAATTCCAGAAAGTTCCCGATTCACGTAAACAAGTAAACAACCGTGGGAACTTTCTAGGAGGCTCGAGCATGTACCACAATAAAACTGCCGTCCTTACGATAAGTGCGGTAAGTTGAATTTAATTTATACCTTATGCACTCAGTCATAAGGTCTAAATTAAAACACGTAAACACGCAAACAAATAAACGGTAAACACGTAAACAAACATTGGACCTTTCTAGAAGGTTCGAGTATGTACTTGCGCACCTCATGCCATCTAGTATTGAGTAGGGGATTTATGTTGCCTGTGCTCCCTCGGTAAGCTTCGCTGGTTTGTCGCTAGATGGCACCACGTGTCCGTATACCATGTACCGTAACAATACGTTATCACAAAAACCACTGAACATATTATTTATATGAAACTTGCAATATTATCTAAGTTGAACAATACCAAGTACAACAAATAATCAGCCAAGTGCGAGTCGGACTCGCGCACCAAGGGTGTTATAGAGCAAAAATTGGACAAAAATTGTGTTTTTTTTGTATGAGATGCCCCCCCTCAAATCTTTATTTTATTTAAATATTATTATTAACATTTGTCCAGACACTGATCTAGACTAACTCATACAAAAACTGGGCAGTTCTAGAAATATTACATGCATATTACCTGTATTAATTGATAACTTCCTTATTTTGAAGTCGGTTAAAAAAGGACAATAAATATCTAAAATATTAAAAAACACCTGGTAAAAAGTGTCTGAAAAGTTGGAAAGTATTAAGTCAAAAAGTTCAAAAAAGTTGAATATTTGCTACGCCGCCTCCGGCCTACGCGGTAGGCGGCGCTACGCCGGCGTAGCACCTCGTAGACGGTCTACGACTTGTAGAGGTCAGTACAGCTCATGTACACTAGTCACTAACTTACTAGGTAATTTATAATGATTTATCTAGCTTCGTGGTTATTATGATAATAATATAATGATTTAAACATTTCTTTTATAACGGTTTCAAAATATTTTTTATTAAAAAGACCACAAATAATAGTTTTTAATTGTGTGTGCACGTGTTACATATTTCACCTTATTTTTTATATTTTAAGACGATCTAGATAATAAATAAATAATAATTTCTTATTTAATAATCATAACTTTTTTATCTATCAAACGTTATGAATTCAAAAACAAAACCCGTTTGTCACCATGAAGTTCGTTCGAACGGTGTATTTTTTTTATGTAATTAACTGCAAACCGCATTACCGCATTAACTGTGAAAGTAACGAAAAAAGAACGAAAACGGAACAGTCTGTAAATACGTTTTCTATTTACAATCGTAATCCGAACCAGTCTCAGCAGCGGCCGTCGGTCGCGCGCACGCCGCTCCAGTTTCCCGCGCGAACATGGCCGACCTGTCAAAACTCGCGCGCAGTGACAGTGACATGTGATGTTCGTTTTTTGAAAACCGTTGATGATGTTTTTTGTTTTTTTTTTTACTTTGTTGTCACAAGTTTACTTAGCATTCTCTTAACTTAGTCTAGGCATTAATGAATGAGTAAATAACTAGTTAGTACATAGGTTTAATTTCACTTAACGCAGTTAACGTTCTCTTAACGTTTCTAACACCTTACTTGTTAAATTATAGTTTACATAATATGTATAATAATATATATTATTATGAACTCCAGAAAATTTATTCACTGATAATTTTACATGAGTAAAATGCGTTCTTTTGCTAAAGTTAATCAACTAGAGCAATTTAGTGATTTTAAGTTTCTTATCAACTACTTTCCTAATTAGCTACCTCAAAGCTTTTGCTGAGTTTATGCAAGTAAATGGCAATAGGAATACGTATTACAAAGCAAGATGCAGTCTAAAAAATAACTTGAATTTTGAAAGTTAAAAAGCAGACAATTACTATTAGCAAACTGTCAATAATAACTCATAGATTTTTGTACCTAGTTATTCAGTGAATGTTTATTAATAATAGACAAAATGTAACAAGTTAACAACATGATAATATAAGAAAAAAAAAATACCGAAAGACGTTTATGTATAGGTACTGCTATTTGTACTTTCTTAATTCATAGTACTAGAGATCGCCCAATATCTATATAGACACTATGCGCTTTCGTCATCTTCTTTGTATTCAACTTTCGTTTCAATATTTGAATGCGTTAACGAACGCAACGCCAACATTGTCATTTTTGTTCAGTTGCAGTGTCTGTCAGCTTTGTAACATGTGCGACGAGAACGTTTTACTAGGTGGAATATGTGCGGCTTATTTAATTAATCATAAGAACTTCCAGAAAAAATAGAACTAAGCGAAAAACTACGGTTAGAGCGCATGCGTCGCGGGCATGCTTCACGTACGCGTGCCCTTGATGAACAAAAAAAAGGTACAGTGTGGACAAAGCTAATGGTCGACCTTAACACGTTCACAGTGCCTGCACCACATGTGGGTCATTTCGAGTCTGAGTTCATACGTGTGTGCACCACATATGGGTCTTACCTCCATAGAAATTAAAACATTTTTAAAGGATACACGTGTCAGTTTCTAATCGTTTTTTTGCATACACGTATGAACTATGAACTTGAAAAACTAACTGAACAATGTCCGGGGGACATTTCGATGGGGTTCCCAAGATATGAGTATGTAAAGTTACTAGATTTTTTCAGTAGTATTAGAGTAAAATAAAACAAACTAATTTATCGATTACAATGAAAATGACAATTATAATGTAAGTAAATAATAAAAGGATTAATAAAAGCATTATAGCATGAGAAACAATAGCACTATTTTCTAAAATCTGCCATAACTCCTCTTCCGTCAAGGGTCTTGGACGGCGGTTCATTAAATGAATAAAGCCGAAGAAAACACCAAACCAAAAGTAGATATTGTGCTGTGTGCACGAGTTGATTGATAGGTATTAAAAGAAATGAAAAAAATAAAATAATTTACGTGGAATTTAATAAATTCACTGAGTGCACCACATGTGGGTAGATGAAAATATAGTTCATACGTGTGCGCATCATATGTGGGTCTTTCAAAAAAAATTAAATAAAATCAATTATAGGGGTTAATATGATTTTATGTTAAATAATATATCATAATATACACTTTTCTTAACTTATAATAAAAAAAAACGTGTTTGCGCGTGAGGTGACTACCTAGATTAAAATACTAGATTAAAAAAACTACAATCCATTTTTAATTTGACAAGACTTCAACAATAAATTCAACAAAAAAATAATTCGTGTGTATAGGCTTGTCAGTCAAAACATGGTTGATGGTAGTGTGCGCGTTGTAGTGTGTGTAATGTTTTATTTATTAAAATAACGTATGATTTTAATACAATATTAGCTCGATGCACTCCTTCTCCATATAAACTACAACTGTGCAAAATTTTATGCTCCGCATCTTTAATAAAAAGGTATCCAAAGTTTTTCGCTCGCGTATTAATATAATAATAATATTGCCTTCTCTGTAAAGAACAAAATATTTCGTTTTTGACGACAACACCCACTCTTCCTACTACTACTCTACACTCACTCTCACACAACTACAACTCTCCTAGTAAACCTACCTTTGTCAATTACCATGAGATGTAAAACTGCATATAATCACCAAATGGTGGACAAATAGGGAATATTTCGCTATGGTCGGTGCAAAGGGCGCTACTAGCACATATATACAGTAAATAATCCGATCAAATCCGATAATTATGTTAAATACACAAGAAAACAAGAAAACATTGCATTAATATAACTAGCTATTTGACCGAGCTTCGCTCGATATTCGATAAAACACGAATAAAATCACATTTTCTAAAAATGATTCCTAGCTATATCGATTTATCGCCCCCGAAACCCCCTATATACTAAATTTCATGAAAATCGTTGGAGCCGATTCCGAGATTCCAATTATATTATTATATTTCATATCTTATATCTTTAAACGAGCAATTCTTGTATATTATAATTATAATATACAAGAATTGCTCGTTTAAAGATATAAGATATGACCTATTCGAAAATTTGACACTACGACGCGATGTCATAAAGATGCGAAATTTTTGCGGCGTAACCATTAAGCTATAAAACTTTCGCAGAGAAAGTTTCTGTACAACCAGTCTCTGCTATTATACAGCACCACATCGTAAATTACATTATATCAATAAATAGCTGGCCCACCTGGTTTCGTTTTATGCTGCGAATATTATTATACAGTTAGCGAATCTTATCTCGCCGAGGCGAATTTGATATTTCGCATGGCGATACTGTAAGTTCTGGGGAAGGAAATTTTATATTTTTTATTCCGAAATTATTTTTTTTTCAGAATAAAAATTATCTCATATCCAGTTCGCGCGATAAACTAATTTGCGCGCAAGGGAGTTGTGGTCAAAATCTAGTCCCATATACTATATTATATATGGAGCCAATGTAATATTTCAATAACATAAGAGTTATATTTTGACTTTCGCATTTACTTTACTTAATTGAATCCTACCGTATTTTGTAATTCGTTCAGTTAAGTAAATATTTTCCTTGTTCAATTGCACGCCATCTGTACAAGAACATTATATTAATTTAAATGTTAAGACCTTTGTAAGTTGTAACACTACATTCTTGCAATAAAAATGTTCTATTCTATTCTATAATATTTTGTTATACATAAACACAAAAGTGTGTCTGTCTGTCTGTCTGTTACCTCTTCACGCCCAAGCCGTTGAACCGATTGTTTAAAAGTTGGTATGGACATACTTTGAGTCCCGGGCAAGGACATAGGATACTTTTTATCCCGGAAAAATGTACGGTTTCCGCGCGATAAACGAAATTTGGCGCAACAGAGTTGCGGGCGTCATCTGATACTTATACACAACCGTTAGCACTTATCAATTTTCACAGGAAAACTCTTTAAAAATCTCGTAAGTAGTTAGCGTACTAATCGATTTTCACAGGAAAACTCATCAAAAGTATCCATAAAACTAATGACAGGCGCCATTTTGGAAGCTTCGAGAATCAATCTCTGTATCCTGTTCTGGAAATTCTTTTGATGGCACATCCTGCCTGCGCGCTTCCACTAAACTTCAGAGTCTTCTCCCCTTCCGGAAATTTGTTATTTTCAATCTAAAGCGGTACATATTCCCGCTATCCTAAATTTATTTTTAATGAGCTGTCCACCTAGTTCCTGACAAACAAACATTTTTAAATGATAAAGTGGTGCAATTTTAATATGGATAAAATTACAGCACAATCAATAGCAATCTATCTTTACTAATATTATGCTCGTATATTTTTGTGCATATATTTTTTTATGAAATAATGGGGCAAACGAGCAAACGGGTCACCTGATGGAAAGCAACTTCCGTCGCCCATGGACACTCGCAGCATCAGAAGAGCTGCAGGTGCGTTGCCGGCCTTTTAAGAGGGAATAGGGTAATAGGGGAAGTGAAGGGAATAGGGTAGGAAAGGAAATAGGGTAGGGGATTGGGCCTCCGGTAAACTCACTCACTCGGCGAAACATGCAGCGCAAGCGCTGTTTCACGCCGGTTTTCTGTGAGAACGTGGTATTTCTCCGGTCGAGCCGGCCCATTCGTGCCGAAGCATGGCTCTCCCACGTGTAAAATATGTGCATATCCGCCTGTGTGTCTGTTACCTCTTTATGGTTAAAGGGCTGAGCCAATTTGAGAGATATATGCATATTGCCAGCATATTGCATATCATCATACTTAATAGTCGCGAGAAAGGACATAGAATAGATTTCAGTCGAAAACAAAGAGGATATAAACTACGTAACACTCGGAAATATGCACTTGTCCCCAAAGAAAATTACGGCGAATGCACGCAGTTAATGGAAACAAACATTAAAAAAAAAATCTTGGTAAACAAATCGTTTGCATTATTTTTGTTCTCCACTCGTTATTTCTTTAAATTACTCATTAATTTAGCTCTCGTCTTGACAGGACTTAAATACTCAGCCTGTTCGTCGTATTCAAAAATAGAATGTACTGGAAAATATTTTACAAGATGGACGAATCATTCGTCATCGCCTGGCTTAGGGTCACATCATACTGGTGCAGAATCAAAGCTAGGAAAAATTTCGAAAAAATAAAGGGAACTCATCCAATTTTAGATTTAATTTCTGATTAGAATTACTGCGAAGAGTGTCTGCCGTACTCGGAGACGAATATCAATAATTATTTAACTCTAATTAAATTAACATATTTTGACATCAGCTCCATACATTGTCTGTCAAACTCTACATTAAATAATTGAAGTTTAATTATCATTATGTCTATGAATGCGGTCGTGAATCTTTTATCTCAATAGAAATACTGGAGGAGGGGACACTTGGGACCTATTTCCTAGGGGAAACAAAAATTGGTGGTGTACCAGAAAAGTTTTCCAAACGTGTAAAATCTGCAGATTTTACACGTTTGGAAAACAGATTCGTGTAGTCTTGATATAAATTCTAATAATAAGGGTAAAAAATGTTAGTTAAAAACAAAAGTGGGTATACCCTTACGTAGGTAAAGAATAATATTTGCTAGACACATAATATAATATATTACATATATGTATATTTAAGTATAATATTATGTTCCCATGATCAACCTGCTTCGGCTTTACGTTAATATGAATCAAACCTTACGCGCGGAATTTGATTTGCGTTCGAATTTCAAATGTACGTTTAGGCACTCGAGGCAATCTGGACATAAAGGTCTTTAGTTCCATTTGGAAATGTTCCAGAACTTTCGATGGGGAGAGTTTAGAGTTATAGCCAACCTTGTGGTTCGGTCTGGATCGACCTTATAATCAGCTTAAAATAAAAATGATTTAACGTTTGCAGGAAATGTTATAACTCGTGTTATTGTACCTATGTTACTGTTAAAGTCTAAACAACAAGGTTTCCCAGTAGAATAACATTTAACTCTCAAGTAAAAGTTCGAAAGTACATACCATAAAAATACTGTTTAATAAAAAACCTAAACCCTAAAACCTGTCAAAAAGGATATGCTATACTATTCTTAGAAATTTACAAAAAAAATAGACTAACATAATATTCCAAGACGGCTCGGTTTCGGCTCGACAGTCGACTCTACATTCTACAAACGACTACAAATTACAATACTATTCTTCTCGGATTCTCCGTTACATACCAAATAGGCAATATTAAATTGATTAGGTATACCTAACAACAAGACTTGAGGCATTATCAAGGGCTTAATAAATTATCACGTTAGTTTAATGTCCTCAGTCATAAACGTTATTTTCGTCGTCGGCGGATCAACACAATCCGTCGCCGCCCGCACCACCGTCACGTCCGCTCGCCACTTCCGATATCCATACTAATATTATAAATGCGAAAGTATCTCTGTCTGTCTGTCTGTCTGTCTGTCTGTCTTGCTTTCACGCCAAAACTACTGAACCGATTGCAATGAAATTTTGTATACAGTTATTCTAGAGTTTGAGAAAGGACATAGGCTACATTTTGATGTGGGAAAATATCTTATTTCCATGAAAATATCGATGAAAATGAATTCGCATTGCGCGTGGCCAGCGCTCATCCCGGGGGTCCTGGGTTCGAGTCCCGCAGGCGGAACAAAAAGTTTTCAATTTTCCTGGGTCTTGGATGTGTATTAAAATAAAATTTCAAAAATCTTAAACATATTTTATGTATAATATTATAAAAAATCCAGAAATATATCAATGGAATGAACATTTTAGTTCTAATACGATTCAACAGATGGCGTTTTATTTTTTACTTTATTGTAACATAGAACTAATCATACTTATTAGTTAGTATGTTTTTGTTTATAGTTTTTAATACGTTAGAATATGATGTTTAATAATATTATAATCCATACTATACTAATATTATAAATGCGAAAGTATCTCTGTCTGTCTGTCTGTCTGTCTGTCTTGCTTTCACGCCAAAACTACTGAACCGATTGCAATGAAATTTTGTATACAGTTATTCTAGAGTCTGAGAAAGGACATAGGCTACATTTTGATGTGGGAAAATATCTTATTTCCATGAAAATTTCGATGAAAATGAATTCGCATTGCGCGTGGCCAGCGCTCATCCCGGGGGTCCTGGGTTCGAGTCCCGCAGGCGGAACAAAAAGTTTTCAATTTTCCTGGGTCTTGGATGTGTATTAAAATAAAATTTCAAAAATCTTAAACATATTTTATGTATAATATTATAAAAAATCCAGAAATATATCGATGGAATGAACATTTTAGTTCTAATACGATTCAACAGATGGCGTTTTATTTTTTACTTTATTGTAACATAGAACTAATCATACTTATTAGTTAGTATGTTTTTGTTTATAGTTTTTAATACGTTAGAATATGATTTTTAATAATATTATAATAATATTATAATAATATTATATGTATACTAGCTGTTGCCCGCGACTTCGTCCGCGTGGACTTTAGTTTATAGCGCGCGGTGTCAACAAAATTTGTGTCAAATTTAAAAACTTTTTAAAACCCTGGTAAGTGGTACCCCTCTTAGGGCCGCGCTACACCGGAATGGCAGCGCTGAAAGTGCTCGCCTCGCCGCTGCCATTCCGGTGTAGCGCGGCCCTTAATTAATCAAAATACCCAAAAACAGCTGTGCAGTGTGCACATAATCTATACTAATATTATAAATGCGAAAGTATCTCTGTCTGTCTGTCAGTCTCGCTTTCACGCCAAACGCCAAAACTACCGAACCGATTGTAATGAAATTTTGTATACAGATAGTCTAAAGCCTGAGAAAGGACATAGGCTACTTTTTTACTGGAAAAAAGGGTTGTAAGGGTCGTAAATTTGTTCAAAAAGTTCATAATAGATGGCGCCGTGCGTCTTCTACATCGCGCTGACGCTTGCTCAAAAGTCTTTCTATAAGAGGTGGTATCATCTTACATTTAAGTCTCGATTTTTTTCGATTGTTATATCTATTCTACGGTATTAAATAACTCAATACTTTATCTGTGCAGGCAGTGACGTAACCTTAAGACCAAATTTCACCAACGAATGTTAAAGTTAATGATCGAATTAGTATCACGTTAGCTGTTTCGTTTTTCATATGAATGAAAGAGAAGACAGGACATTTTAATAAGCTGTTAACACTAACAGACGTTGGTGAAATTGGGGCTAAACCTATCAATGATAAATAGTTTATGGGTAAAGTTGTGTAATTGGGGGGCTAAATATGCTTTGAAATTTGGCATAAAATATAAAGTTTAATATAAAAAATAAAGTACTTATTGTGTGCACACTACACAGCTGTATTGATTTAAGGGGTACCAGGGTTTTTTTATAAAAGCTTTTGACACCAATTTTGTTGACATCGCGCGCTATAAACTGAAGTCCACGCGGACGTCGTCGCGGGAAACAGCTAGTATTCCATAAACACGACAGTCGACACTTAACAACTAACGGGAGTCATTTAATGCTTACTTATCTTTGACAATGAGTTTGACTGAAAATGAACATTTTTTTTAAATCTTCGTTTAATTAAAGTTAATTAAGTAATATAATTCAAACTCTATGGACAGCTACAAGCGTGGCTCTAATATAGTTAAAACGTATTGCTTTTCAATCAGTAATTGCAGGGTTGCCTGGAAGAGGTCGCTTATAGCGATAAGGCCGCCCTTGCCCACATTTGTCTTAGTTTTAAGTACTGTTTGATTGTATACCCATTTTTATGTGAGCAATAAAGTATTTTTCTATCTATCTATCTATCTATCTATCTATCTATCTATTGATCTATCTATCTATCTAATTGTTTACAAATATTGTACTCTCTCTATACTATATTTAATTTGGAGCGTATCAAGGTCCGCTACCTTTGTCTTTTTCAATGTGTCTCAGACCAAACCAAGCATTTAATTTGGATAATAATATAAAGCTCATTTAAACAGCTTAGCCGAGGGCGTTCAATGTGCTTGCGTCAATTCACTTAGATCTCAACTGCGGAAAGAGGCAGTAAATAATCTGAGATCTTTACTACGCAGAACTACTATATTTTGGCTTATTCTTGTAAAATAATCTGATTGTAATCAAACAACAATTCATAATAAACATAGTAGTTAGCAGAATCAAAAAAATATAAATTAGTAAAATCATTAGATTTCCTATGCCCGGATTCTGAGGTTTTTTTGTTATAGTTTGTTTGTTTGTTAAGAAGTTTATCTATTAACTAGCCAAAAAAAGTCCAAGGGAACTAATTAACAACACTAATTAAAAATGTAATCTCCTGTCCAAAAAATCAGAAACTGGACATAAAATATATATGATAGCTCTATGCCTGAAACCTGAAAAGTTTTATCAATAACTTTCATGAACGTTCTCGAACATTCTTAGCCCATATTTAGTACAAACAGAGGGGACAGAGCTTAGTGATGTGACTGTGAACTGTGTGCGTGAAGTCGTGACGCACAATGCAAATGCTCGGTATAGGGAACGCCACAAAGGAGCACGCGGTCCTTGCCTCCGCTAAATATATCGGGAGAGGGCTAGTGGTGCGCGTGTTTATCGGTATTCGATAACAACATTAAATTGTTATTTGTTTTAGGGCAAGCTGTTTCACCACTTTCTGATAAAGTGCCTAATAGGTTATTTACAACTTTTTTTACAGATTCTCCATACTTGATCTGTCAAGCTAATTGGTGGATAGCCTTATCAGGAAGTGGTGAAACAGGCCCTAAGTATCACAAATTTTTCATCGTAGGGACCATCGAGGAAATTGATTCCTAGGCAGTTGACGGACCTACGTCATGTCGACCACATTAAGTGGCTTATGTCAATTCAATTTTAGAATATGTGATCGGTCGGATGAGTTAATTGACTTAACCCGACCAAATTACGTAGGTCCGCCATCTGCCTAGGAATCAACTTCTCTGATAGTACATAGGTTTTTTTTTTATGAAATAAGGGGGCAAACGACCAATCGGGTCACCTGATGGAAAGCAACTTTCGTCGCCCAGCATCAGAAGAGCTGCAGGTGCGTTGTCGGCCTTTTAAGAGGGAATAGTAATAGGGGAGGGTAGGGGAAGGAATAGAGAAGGGTAGGGAAGGAAATAGAATAGGGTAGGGAAGGGAAAAGGGTAGGGGATTGGGCCTCCGGTAAACTCACTCACTCGGCGAAACACAGCGCAAGCGCTGTTTCACTCCGATTTTCTGTGAGCCTTTGAATACATTGAGTTTATTTAAAAAAAAAGGCAACGTCAAAAGTATCCAGAAAACTAAATAGGTAGAGAAGTGTGTTGTTATTTGTTTACGTATGTTTGGTTATTCATGATCGTGATCTATATCCATCCGAAAATAGTCACACACTCCTTAAATTGCGCAATTATATTTGATATTGGTCACGTGTAATGCGTGAAGCGTATGACAGGTAAAAAATAGAACACCCGACTTGGCAGGGGGAAAAAATCTGATGCGTATATCGGAAAGTGTCGATGGATTTATTGATGATGATGTCAGCCATAGCACTATCGCTGACGTGGGTTAAAAGAGAAAATATTGGGACCGGCTTCAAGGAAAGTGAAACTGAAGTTAAATTAGGCCTTTAACCAACAATGACTCAGTAACACTATAGCAAAAAACATCTGAAACAATTGACATAACATGAGTCCAATTCCGGCTTTATTCAATCGAACGCTTTTGAAAATTTCGTACAGTTTTATTGGCTATTCTATAAAGAAGCGATAAAAAACGTCTTGTCTAAAGGGCCAGCTTATTGAGATTTATTTATTGTATGCGATGCGATGAGATGACATTATAGTACTCTGCAGTCTACAATGAAAAGACTTGAAATTTTTACTCTCCAACGACGTATCTCATGCGACTCTACATTATTGCCCATAATAGACAAATCGGGCGATCAGGAACGTAGAGCATATTTGATTTTAATTGACCGTGATCAATTGTGAATTGTTCATACTGGAGACAGCAGCGTAATCATGGTTATCCAATATCCACTATACCCTTGCTACTACAGCCTTGGCCCAACATGAGCAATGAGCATTGAGCAGGCCTTTTTCCTTCTTAAACTTTTCGATTAACCCTCAAACAATGATCTGTCATCATAAAATATTTAGAAGTTAGATTACAAAAATGTATGGGTATTGACATGGAATGATATAAGACCGCGTAGCCCATCGACGCTTCACCAACACTAGTTAAGTTGTAAAACGGATGCGCTGGAGTTATTAATACCGGGACTGACTCGGTCAAGTCTACCAGCTGCACCTTACCCTTGACTTCGCACAACTAACTTTCAGTGCACTGCCTTTTTCATTTCATTTTATCTACGAATAATAAAAACATATTTTTGATTTGACGGTGTGTGGGTAGCTGTCTCTACCCTCTATTTCTTATTTTAATTTCTTAATTTATCTTCATTCATCTTCATAGATCTCAATAAAGTTAGTAGAAAACGGTACAGTATTTTAGTAAGATCTACGGCAGTCATTAATTGGATTTTTTCAAATAGGCAAACGTAAATAACTTCTTTAAGTTCGCTTTTTCACAAAAACTTATCACTGCAGCATAATTTTAAGTAAAAAATTTATGGATCATTTTAAAATTTTAAAATATGATATAAAGTAGATGAAACCAATAGAATTTATTGTTTTATGTGAGCGCAATAAAAGTATTTGTTTAGTTAGCCGTGTAGAGCTGTATACAAACGATCAGGATGTTTTGAACTCGAGCCAAATCTGCACTAAATACTTTATACTACGAACGATGAGTGTTGAAGTTTAAACCATGATTTTCCCGTGAAATAACTGCATGACCTGTCTTCTTGTAGAAATATTGAAAGAAAAAGCAGGACAAACATTAACAGGCACGTTGCATCGCAGACCTCCCCATTAGATTGTGGAGTTGTAAAGGAAATATATTATATAGAATATATTATGTATGAATATTGTATCTTCTATTTGGTAGGAATTCATTTATTATGATGAATAGGGAGGAAGATGAGTAAACGGGTAAATGAGTGACAACTCGTGTAAACATCGTTAATGGTTTATAAAAGTGGCATTACAAAAAATACTCTTTTGTTTCAAGATTATTTTTAAATCACTCGCTGGACTCGCTCACCTGACGCGTCGCCCGCGACAGCTATGTTCAACTTTTTTAAAAGAAAAGGCGGGAAGGCCGAGCCGGGAACGCCCGAGGCCGGCCGGAAACTCCCGAGCGACGGCCGGCCAATGTCAGTCGAGTCGCGTGCGCCGCGAAACGACAATGACGTAACGAACGAGAGGACCGGGACTCTTCGCAAGGATGTGATTAACCTGCTGATACCGGAGACAGATTACGCGCAAAAAAATACGGGAGTGAGCGCCCTCTTTAGCATCATGGGGAAAAGAAAAAGAAACAGACGCAAAGGCAAGCAACAGAAAGAGACGGCCCGAGTCGAAGAATCCGACGAGCGCGCGCCGCCTACGCCCGCGCCCGCCGAAAATATACAGGCGGCCGAACCGCCCAGTGATCCCGCGGACTGCATCAAGGCGCTCGTGTTGCAGAAGTACGCCAAGCCCGAGCCCAAACAACAGCACGTGTCGCTCGTGTACGTCGGCGACGACCCGCCCCGCGACGAGAAGAAGCATGCCGAGGCGCTGCTGCGCGAGATCGCGCGGACCATCGACTGCGAGATAGACCGACTCCATGTGAATCAAATGGGCGCCGACAACAGCAAGAGACCGGAGAGAAACGAGCCCATATACGAGAGCGTGCGGGACGAGTTCAAGGATGAGGTCGAGAGGGAGCTGCAGAAGATCAAGCTCCACGATGAGATGATGGAGGAGCCGAGGAAGTCCAACCTGAAGCCGCCGCGCTCCGACAACGAGGGCTGCTCCGACGACGACCGCTCCGACAACGGCAAGAAGCGCGTCACGTTCCGGAAGAGGATCGTGTTCGACGACGGCGAGGAGCAGACCGACGACGGCGACGACTCGTCGTTCGAGTCGCTCACGTCGGAGGAGGCGGAGTACCTCGACGACGGGCCCGACAACGACGAGCTGCTGGGCGGCTTCGTCGTCAAGGACAACACGACCATCATCGACGTCGGCGAGCCGATCGTCAAGGTGGAGTGCGTGGACGACTTGAGGAGGATCACCAGTGACAACAGTGACAGTGGGTTCATCGAGTGCGAGCGGAACGAGTCCGGGGACGAGACCAGTGACGTTAAGAGTATGGTGGAGTGTGACAGTGAGGACGAGGAGGTGGAGATCGAGGAGATCGAGGAGGAGAGTGGCTCCGAGGTCACCGACGAGGAGGAGGACAATGATGATTTGTGAGTATACGATTAGCTTTTGTCAATAAGGAAATTGCAAGTTACAGTCATAATATTATTGCGGTTTAAAATTGCTATAGTAGTGCCATAGAGTAATGCTATCAAAATCAAATGCATTCGTCTGTGTTTAAATAAACCGCTTGAACTACATACGTAAATATCTAGTAGCGTTCGAATTCTGGGGATCATAATTTATGACTGACTGCCACTTGATGCGTTTGATATCAAAGAATGTATCCGCAACAAATTATTTCGTAATCATCTTTAAGTTTTGCGTGAGGAGAATCAAAATAAAGATGGAAAGATTGGAACATTTTTTGAAAATTATGATGCATTATAATAAAAATATTCTATGGACGCTTCACACCACGTCAGTCTGGCCCCGTGCTAAGTACCTGAAGGACTTAAGTGTTACGGGTACCAGACAACGGAAATATATTTAATACTTTTATATTATGACATATATTTAAGATTTTTATTATATCATACATATAATATTTAAGACACATCCAAGACCCAGGAACATTGAAAACTTTTTGTTCCGTCGGCAGGATTCGAACCCGCGATCCCCGGCTTGCGCTACCAACGCGCCACCAACTGAGCCACAGAGGTCGTCATTATCAAAATGATAACAATAAATAAAATAAACAACATTGAACACCAACATCCTTAACACGAATAATATTCAGACTCAGACAATGCTCCAGAATTCTGGTAGGTTTTCTAAACAAACGATAAAACGATTGTTTAAAAAATCACAACCCAATATTACTGACCAACTGCGATGCTAGGAACGTCAGTCAGGCTTAGTAATTAGAATTTTAGGTCGACCATCTTCAAAGGCTGGATCCTCAAAACTTTGACGTAGTATTTAACCTTCTTACACAATGGGGGATATTTCAAACTAACTACTAACTAGAAATCTATTTCTAAGAACAATAATTAGGTTTAGTAATTAGAATTTTAGGTCGACAGTCCTCATCAAAGCCAAATCATCGTCATCCTTAAAATTTTGACGCTGTATTTAACATTCTTACACAAAGGGATGTATCCGTGGATTTTTGCGGAGACTAATTAGTGATGGATCGTCATCCGTCAGTCGGTAGCAGGTGGATTGGCAATAATTTACAAACTGTGACTCACTCAGGTGAACTCCCGCCAAAAACAAAAAAAACGCATTCTAAATGGAGCGATTAGCGGGTTGTTAGATAATATTGTAGAGTCTGTTGTTTAGAAAAGCTGATAGCTGATTGTACGATATAACGACTTGGATAACATAATATTGTATGTACCACCCATACGATAAGATCCACGTTTTTATTATACAGATGTAGAGACACTTGAATTCAATCTTTGGTCATGGTCTTATACCTTTACAAAAGCCTCTGATACATTAGAGAAGCCGCTCATGAGACAAGCAAACATACTACGTACTGTTCACGTAGTATGTCTATTAATGCATAGCTGCAATAATAATACACCATGGTGATTTTTAATTTTTAATGCGCTAGGTGCTCACCTTTGCGTGCTTATTTACAGAGGGCTGATGTTACTTGTTAGCAGTAGCACAGAATATATATTAGCAGTACCAAGCAGTAGGTGGTAAAGTGTAAACCACAAGATTTATTAAATTAAAATTATGTCAGCTTTCGTGATTTGTACCTTTAATTCTTCCGCAAAAATGCAAATGACAAAGTAGGTACTGCACATTCGAAAAAATCGCCACAATGTCTATTACTTAACTGACAACGTTTTTGTGAACAAAAGTTAATCAACTACAAATGTTAACATAACTCATCACTTCGATTGCGTCACTTGTTACACCAGCGGTTATTCCGGTTGTCCGTGTATGGTGGTGCTGTGGTTGCGGGTTGCGGTAGCCGGCTGCGACACGCACCAGTACGCACCAGATTATGGTAATACCAGCTTTACGGTTGTCAGCGACCACTAACAGCTGATACGCTCCAAAAACTGTTACATAAAACATTGGAAACTGAACATCGTGTATTTACATTTACAAGTTTGTTACATCGGCTACAAAGTTTTAAACCGCGATTGAATATAATGAATAGCAGTAGTATAAGGTTACTAGCAAATAAAAAATAAGAAGCTCCATTTGTATCGGCTTTACTTAGCAGTTTTGTGTGGGAGCTCCACACAAAACTGCAAATTCGCATCGCATCGAAAATATCGAGAGAAGTTCAGTTCCGATATCATCTAGACTCTATAAGGTCTCCAAGTTAGCCTCGAACAAGCTTGGTGTTCTTAACAGAGCGAGACAGTACTTCAGTCCGGACCAACGCCTACAACTCTACAAGGCGCAGGTTCGGCCTCATATGGAATATTGTTCTCATCTCTGAGCAGGGGCACCAAAATACTAACTGCTCCCTCTGGATCGTATCCAACGAAGGGCCGCTCGAAATGTTGACTGCCATAGTGTTTCAAACAGCTTGGACCCCTTGGAATTACGCCGAGATGTAGCTTCACTCTGCTTCTTGTATCGGTTGTATCACGGGAGTGCTCTGAGGAATTGTTCGGAATCATACCACCTGCAACTTTTCGCCATCTTCCTATGCGAAAAATATACCATCCTCATCACCCTGATGAGTGGCAGTCTTCCACCATGCGTTTCTCGCGTAACTTTCTGCCGCGCACTGCATAACTCTGGAACAAACTGTCACCAGCAGTATTTCCGGACCTATACGACCTGCAAACCTTCAAGAAAAGAGCGTATTCCCTCTTAAAAGGCCGACAACGCTCCTGCAGCTCTTCTGATGTTGCGAGTGTCCATGGGCAACGGTAGTTGCTTTCCATCAGGTGACCCGTTTGCTCGTTTGCCCCCTTATTTTATATTTAAAAAAAACTACGACAAAACTCATACTAAAAATTACATTGCGATGCGCACGAATTACTTACCAGTTCTTAGGTACATTTTGAAGACCGCCAACAATATCTCTACCTATTTTATAGGCTAGAACTTCTCTCTGAAGAAGAACCAGGCTCTTCCACTAATACGTACCAAGTCTACGATCTCAAAGTCCCTTAACACGTTCAGACCGGGACCTCCTGAACTGGTACATAGTATTCAAACGGGGAAAATCTTCATATGGCCACCGGTGGTACAATCACCGCCCCATAAACCGAAAGACCTGCTGGGCGGGGTGCGCCACCGGTGGACACGGCCAACGATTATGCACGAATTAAGCATTCTCTCTCTTTCTAACGAGCTAATAATCCTATAATAGGTCAATTGTTTTGTCTCATCACTCATCACGCGTGGATATGGATCAGATCAGATGGCTTCGTACTATACCAGCCTTAGAAAAACCCTAAAGTGGTATCGCAAACTTATCACCGAGATTGTTTGTGGCACAATGTTAGTAAGTGCTTGGGTTATTCACCAGAAATTTGGAAAAGGAAAGAAAGAAGTATTTTAGAATTCTGGTAACCAATTATAAAAGAGATGACTAGCACTGATAATCAACCCAATGACGCAGCAGAGGAAGGTGAGCCGATTGTTCAACGGAAGTCAAAACATAAATTAGAGAAAACCGAAGGAATGCTTAGAAATACCCGAAAGAGATGGGCCTTGTTACGACCGTATTACAATAACCGAATCTGCGGCTATGGCTAGAAAAAAATCAAAACGCGTGAATACTTTTTGCTCTGCATGTGACTCATCAAAAATAATTTTCGTCTGGTACCATCAATGTATTTATAATTTTTTTAATATTTGATTTAGTTAAACATTTTCTTAATGTGATCCAGCAGAAATATTTTGCATTTCCTACCATTTATAGTGATTTTGTCATATTTTGTTTCTAATAAGTAGGTACAATTTTTCAATCCTGTTTTTTTTTACTTCCCGATATAATATCCATCTCCTGAGCTACACTATGAAACTTTGTCGATGTTACAGGGCGGGAACGGTCATTACAATACTCTCTTTCAAGGCGGCACGAATTTCTTAGTACATTAAAAGTCAGGTGTGATGTGGCCACCGGTGGTACACCCCGCCCTGTCAGCGAGTACTCCGTGCTCCACCGGTGGTACTCCCCAGTCTGAACGTGTTAAACCACAAATCCTATCTCAATTAATAATCCTACAGTCTACACCAACTTTTCTGGTAAATCTATTATGCGCTTCCGAGAGTAACATAATGTCTTGCTTTTGACGCACAATTCTCTGAAACGATGAAAAAGGGGCCACCATCTTTCGTCTTTCGCAAAGAATGTGTAATTGAGTATTATATTATAGTTATCAAATATTTTTCCGGCACTATTTTCTTCTACTTTCTTTTGCTAACATCATACGAATATCATTGCTAGTTATTAGTTTGCTATAATCATAGCAGTATTATTGCGCGGTGTAAAGTTTTAACTCAAACTTACAGTGTTTGAAGATTTTAACAAACTTTGTATTTTTCCAACTGCACAGAACAGCTGATATTTTTCTGGTGTTTTGTTCCCAAAATAAAACGCAACGAGGAAACAAAGCAACACGATGACGACACAAAGCCGGCCAATACCGATGCTGACGTCACGCGCAGTACGCACGCACTGAAAACCGTTGTGACGTCATCTTGCATACGATGACGTCACACGTACGCACTGAAAACTTTTATTACGTCATTTCGCACTTATTGATCAGTTAAATATAACGCGAACCCTCTTGTTTTACAGCAAGTATCAGGAAATAAAATTTCATCAAATCAAAAAAGTTGGATTAATGTTTAAATCATATTTTGTTGGCTCTACATTTTCTTATGAGAAATTAACGAACCCAAAAGCTTTTCTATATTAAGTATTATGTTTGTCCGTACAACCGACGTACACTACACAACACAGATATATAGCGAAAAAATTCCACTCTGTAAAAATATTTTATTTTCAACGAAAACCGAGTTAATGTGTCATTATAATATACCTATTTCTTAATTGTATTTGAATTAATAAACAACCTTGTCTGTTCAAAAACTACAACCAGGGAACTATTGTTTTACTTATAATAATAATAAAATATTCAGTACATTTTTTATCAGATAGGTATAGACTTCAACATCTAACCACATCTCTTGGCCAATTCCAGGAAGACGCTGGTCTCCCAGGAGAGCAAGTTCCACAGCCAGGTGGCGGCGCTGACGGAGCTCGCGGAGACGCGGTGTGATGAGGCGGAGAGGGCCAGGGACCTCATCGCCGCCTGCAGAAAGGACATCGAGGCCAAGGACCAGGAGATTGAACGTTAGTACACCATGACTTTGACTCATAAGATTAGCGCTAACATACGTCAATGAGGTTGACTTTGATAGGCAGAATGATCGAACCCTAGATACATAATATATACATCCAGGGCCCGATCTAGCTACTTAGGTTGAGTTGCACCAGAGGCGTGGTTAAAGTTAAAGTTATTTTTATAGTTAAATATGGCGTCCTTTAGCTTTAACTTTAACCTTAACTTTAACCGGAGAAATTCACGTATGAGCGGAGGTAAGGACGCCATATTTAACTTTAACCAAAGATTTGACTTTTGCACTGTAGTTATAGTTAAAGTTACAGTTATAGTTAAAGTTAGTTGGTGCAACCCAACCTTAGGTTAGCCGCTCCGGGCAATGGCTAAGTTGGAAGATAGGAAACACAGGTTGGGGGATAGGAAGGCCAATGCCCGGCTCGCCCCCGCCTCCTAGATCGGGCCCTGCATACATCCAATAAATAAGCTATGTCTTTAGTTTTAATTTAAGTATATCTTTTGAAATAAGAACTCCTTAAAGTGGAATGTTTTACAAACATCAATTGTTGTATGGAAATACGTATGGAACGTAAAGTGTCGCGTCGCTGCCGCGTAGTGTCGCTTTAGTGCTGTCTCGCTTTCATAAAATCAGCACAGTTCACGATTCGGTCCGGTTCAAAACTGCATTTTCTAATTGGTTCGAAATTGGAAAATGCACTTTTGAAAAAGAATCTGACCCAAACATTTTTGACGCGATCTTTGACGAGAGAGAGATGTAACATCTTTGTTTATTTTTGCCCAATTTTTTAAATGCTTGCTCTCTTGATCGAATTATTTGCGATTAATCTCAATTTTATGTGCAGCAAAAGCGTGATTCGTGTATTTGGTACATCCTATAACAACAGGAACATCGTGGGTGAACCGCGTCACTCTACATTACACCAGTAATTAAATATTTATACATACTGATGTAATATTCTCTATTCATAGATTTAAGTAAATTTTTTTTCAGTTAAATTTAAACCATTATATTCGAAAAAATAATCACAATTCATTAATTAATCCTACGTGAATTCTTATGAGACGCTGAAAAAGTGTTTTGAGTGTTTTTGCAAACAACACGCAACTTCTGCGCAGCTGTTTTCGATGTATATTTCATGTTTTCCGCAAAACACTTGTGACGTTTTTAGGATTCTGTGTATTTTTATTGTATTCGATTAAAATATAGCACCCCACTATCCACTAAACTAGTACCACTTGGTTATGTTAGCAGTTAGACAGTCCTCAAAACTCTTGTTAGAGAGTATAGACTAATTACGAACATTTTTAAAACTAAAAAATGTACGACGTATTTGTAAGTATAGCCTGTATAGGTACCTAATTGATGAAAAATAATAGTCCCAAAAAAGTTAAAATAAATCGAAAAATAACATTGAGCATACCCCCCTTTAATAGGAAGTGTAAATTATCGCAACAAATCGTGGAAGCTGCTGTTTTTTTTTTCTGTTGCCGCGAAAGTCGAAACCCAACACGCCAACAATCACACTAACCGCCTTGATATTACGCGTGTCGCGTTGACATGGCGCCAACGCCTTGTACAACATGTCGCTTTCTACGAGCACAGAGCACAAAGTAAACAGAGTCAAGAAACCGAGAAGGTCATCCTTCCAGCTGGCCGCCGTCCAGATGAAGAAATCGTAGGAACGAGGAAATTATTAATCCGCGGACATGATGGATGGGTACTGACTGCTGCTGCGTCTGCGCGTCATTTTTATTTACGGCACGTGTTCCCAGTGACGTTTCAATTAATATCTTGGCGTAAGCATCGCAACATAGTCGCTCATTAACGTATAAAATATAAATTAATATTTAATTACCGCTAAAAGTTAGTAAATGAAACGATTTCTGGAGGACAGACATATCTACCAGTGGCTGAGGCTGGAGAGTTTCTAGAGCAGGTCAAAACGTCACATAAATATTTTAGTTAACGACTGGAAAGAAATAAATCTACTGTACCTACGTAAAGTAACTACGAATACAATATAAAAATATTTGTAGAACTCTCAAATGCTTTTGAATCCAATTTTACAATGTTTTGCATCGCCTCGAGATCACAACTTGCCAGGGGGATCAATCATATAGATTATAAACTATTACTAGCTGTTTGACCGAGCTTTGCTCGGTATCCGATGAAAATGACATTTTCTATAAATGATTCCTAGCTAGATCGATTTATCGCCCCCAAAACCCCCTATATACTACGAACGTCTGTACTTTGTTTCTCTGAAAGTATAGCGCTTGTTATCAACCCACTTGTTTCACTGACGGCTGACGCGGACGTCGGGTCTATTGTCTGCGTGCTCTGGGCTCTGGCCACCAGCCAGCTCATTGTCAGCGTTGTGCTAATTACTCGCACCAAACCGACATAATTATTATAATTATCATTGGAATAATAATATTTACAGTAATAGCACGTTAACGGTTAAACCATTGTC